>NC_000079.6:6677500-6867500 GCF_000001635.26 Mus musculus
AGGTGGGGCTAACAGAGTAATTTTGACTCTTATGTTCTCCCCTTGAACTGTATCCTGAGTCAAATCCTCCGGTTTATATTGGGATCCAATAGCCATCAGCTTTATGGTACTGAGCCAGGAATTATTATTTAGTCAGGGCATCAGTGATGCTGGAGCTAGCAGTAATTAGCAGAAGCAGAAGCAGAAGGGTTAAAGGCCCTATGTTGGCTGACACCAGAGTTACTACCTAGAAGGAACCTGTAAACGCATGGGGTACCACTTTTATTTAAGGGCTCTTTTTTTGTAATTTAGTTTTTAATATAGCCAGACTATAACCCTTATGGTTTGTATAAAAACAGTATTTTCTCATAAAGCCATGTACTATATCTTTGTTCTGCACAAAACAGTCTAAGTACCTTATCATGCTGTAGAATTATTTCAGCTGGTGAATTTGTCTGTTGATAAATCTGACCCCATTTGTCCTGGTTTGGTAATTTAGCATTATAGGTAGCCATTTTGTCTTTTATGTCAGGCAGCTTCCTTTTGATTTAGCATTTCAACTGTTAGTTTAGTGACACACTCTCTTCTATAACTACTTCCAGCTGAAACTAGGGTGTCGTTGTTTTTGTCATCATTATCATAAGGGCCCAGGAAGGCTGAAAGGTGAGTCAAAGGTCTGGGAATGGGGCATTCATCAAAAGCTCCTGGTTAGCTGACCCAGCTGAAGAGGCAGAGAGCAACCATTTAGGCTGGACTAGTTCATCTCAGCTCAGCCGTTGGCAGTCTGCAGGTGATCCCTGGATGGTGTCTGTCAGCCAAGTGGAAATCTGCTGAGATAAATAGACTAGAGATGGAAGTTAAAGTTTAGGAACTTAAAGGAAAATCTTACATTTGGAACTTTCAGGCCCATGGTTATAATAATTGGGGGATAGGCGGAGTCTCAAGAGCAGGGTAGAGGTTCTATTCTTAGGAGTAGACAGGTGAAGAAACTCAGGCTGTAGTTATTTGGAGTCCATTTGATCTGTGGCAGGTGGATCCAAGGGTATGATTTCTTTGACTCTCTGAAGTTTACATGAATTTTAAGTTTACGAAAAGAGAAAGTTTTAGGTATATTAGCAGTGATCTGTACTGAAAACCACATTGTAAAATAGCCAGAGTGCATTCATGCATTGGAGTTCTAGCAAAAACTAGGATTTTCTGAGTTAAAAGCATGTTCATATTTTCCCTCTGTCTAGAGAGCTAGCTACATATATGTTTCTTTAAGTTCATAATTAGAAGATGATCATAGGAAATTTAAAATCTTCAACTTGTGACTGAATAATAAGAACTCCATTGATCAATGTTAAGACTCTGGGCCTTTAAAATCCTAGTATAACAATAGCATGCAAGGGTTGGGGGAAGAAATAGAAAACTGTAGGCTCAAAATCTACTTTAACAAGGGTTCTCAAACACTTCAAATCCTCCTTCGAGCCCACCATCCAAAAGTAGGGAAGAAAAGATGGTAAATAAGACAAGGGGATAAGGACCTGTTTAGAAGTAGCTCTTTGGGGGTTCCAACCTCCGTTTGTTAGGATACCAGGAGTCCAGTTCACAAGTGTCACCAAACACACATCAGTAATGGCAGCATAATCCAGCAGAAACCACTAGTCCTCTGCTGAATTGGCATGAATCAGCAGGATCGACCAGGAGGAGATGGAATGCTAGGAGTCCTCTGCTGTGCCTTTCTCAACGAAGTGAAGATGATCAAAGACAAGAGATCAATGAGGTGTTGCACAGCTGGCTATGCAAGTACCCTGTCACTCTCTGTTGAGTTCTACTTATACTCTCTCCAAACATCACATGTCCTCTCATAGGCCTTGCCTTAGTAAAACATCACGTGAGTCTGCATCATATGACACAACCAGAAGTTTCTACTTCAGAAAACATAACCCATTTTCATGTATATGAATTGATTTTCTTATACCATTAGAACTTTCTTAAGTTTTCATATATTCAGACCACTAAATAGCTTAGAACACTTTTTTAGAGCCTAAGAACTTACAGGGACTTTGAATCCTTTTCTTTCCATCACCTAGTTATTTATCAGAGACAGGGGTAGTTATTACTGAGAACAGTCATTGCAAAGCATGTTCTTTTAGTGGAAAGTTACACCTTGACCCGTCCAGCAGGTCCAGTTATTCGAGGGTCTCGAGGGGACCTTCTCCTAAGAACCGAATTGGGGTAGAGAGAGACGAGAACCTTGTGCGAATAAGGACACGGAAACGTTCTGAGTTGCATCAAGGCCCCAATGTATTAGCCAGGCCCAAGGTTTAAATGCAAAAGCAAAAGGAGAAGTACTTATCAGTGGGAGGGGGGCAATAGAAATTTTTTCTTTTGGCAGCTACATGGGGAAGCAGGAACTTGGTGGTATCAGGGTGTGGTCAGGACATCGGTGATGACTTAGGGCTGGAACATTCTGTGGTTGTTCTCGGAATCGGTGTGTCGGTGGCCCGCTTTTGACCCCCTTTTCTTCTCAGGGGGAGAGGCCCAATTCAGAGATCAAGACAATAGAGTTGTCTTAAAAGCTCCCAATAACACCTGAAATTTGCTTGTCTTTAATGTAAGGTCTGTTAGCAAGGCAAAACTATTTGCCTTTTCTTAACAAGAGACCTAGTAATTTTAGATGAACTCAGACAGTGGCTGAGGCCTTGAGGAAAGGAGCTGGTTGCCTGCTGCTGCCAACCTGACAAAACTACATTTTGTCTTGTCAATGCCATCAGAGATCTGAGAAAGATAAATTATAGGAGGAAGTATAATCCAAATTGTCAATTAAAATGACAGGGATCAGTCCATTACCTAGTCCATCAACCCAGGCTCCTGTGGACTCCACACCTTTGCTTGGGGGATAGAGATACCAGGCAAGCATCAGTCTCTGGCTGCCACACCTAGAAGGTGAGAGCCTTTCCTATGGGGGTTGGGGGGAACTGGTCTCACTTTGTCTAGGCAAAGTGGGATAATCATTTCTCCAGTGTCCTGTTTGTCCAGTTAGGACTGGGTCCTGGTAGAAGGCAAGGCATTGGGGTAGTCTTTCCTAGTGGTTAGCACTACCACAATACAGATGGAGCCACTGTCATGCTCCATTATAGTTTTGGAGACACCAAGGGCAGGGAATCACTGTAGGAGATGGTGGCTCTGTTTGACATAGTAAGCTTATGTTTCTTAAATGCCATATTCAGTAGATCTTTGACAGTTTGAGGGCCATTAACTATTAGGTAAACAGTCCAAGGTAAACAGTCTTTGCTTATTCTTTCACTTTCTTGCTTTAGACTAAACCTTGAAATGTACACATGAGGTTAAATAAAGCTTTTTTTTCCCTGTAATTCATGACACCAATATTTCTCATGACTGCAAGTGTAGTTCTTATCATCTTAAAGCTTAATCATCTTTAACAGTTTATATTAACAATAACAACTTCTGAATTGAAGCTCTTTTCATAAATAAAGTCCATAAGGGAGATTGGCAACTTTATTTTCCTAGTTCTTATGTAGTGTGCCATTATAGTATATAACAGTTTCTTGAATAATTCAGTTTGCCAAAATAGCTACAGCTTAACAATGTTAGCAAAAACAAGGAGGTTAAACATACATTCTGAAATCAGTCACTGTTAGCCTGAATAAACCTTAGCCAAATTTTAGCCCTTTATTTATCTATTTTTTTCAAGATCACATATTAATAGAGGCATCACATTAAGATATCCTATAAATTTAAAATGTCCTATAGCATTATAAACAAATGGTTTTGAAAGATGTTTCTTAAAATAATTGTTTTTATTCTCATTTTCTTTCTATAAAACTCCAAAATTTTCTTTAAAAACTTTAAATGCTCCTGCAATATCAAAATAAAGTTTTTTGTTTTTGTTTTTTAAATCAAGAGTGAAGACACAGGACACAAGCATAGTATGCACAAGATCTCCAACAGTACAAACAATTCCATGTCTCTCAAACCAATACCACGTGAGTGACTCTTCCAAAGTTTGGCTGCCAGCAGCAGTATATGTTCTTGTACATGAATTCCTAGAGGTGAAGCTTTAATGCCTCAGTAAACAAACTTTGTTTTTAAATCCTACCTTTCATAAACCTTGTTTATAAGACAGGACAGAAATTATCATACAAAAATCCATCCGAATTCAAAGTATCTTGGAGTCCTGTTACTTAGTCTCCTGGTTGGCCACACTGTGTGGTTAGCTTTAATTAAGATGGCGGTGAAGCCAAAGGACATCTTTCCTCTGCAACCCTAGGTAAGATGGTGCCAGCCACATGATTGCCTAGGGATGGCAGCAGGCCATGTATTGCTTACATCCCCAAATAGGATCATGGCACATGATTCCTTTAAGATTTAACAGCAACCCATGCTACAAGTTTTGTTATCTTGTTATTTTATTACAGATATTACCAATTTTTAACCATACCCAATAAACTTACAAGCCAATAATGCCTTTAAATGTTTTGCTTTGCTCTCGTCTCTCCTTGTCTCAGCTCTTGACCCAGACATAGAGATTTTAAAAGCATGTCTGGGTCTGAGGGAGAGACATAACTTAATTTCAAAGCCAGTGTTCCAATAAAGTAGAACAGAATAAAACAATTCTGACATTATCCATACCCAAGTGCTGTTGGAATCCCTATTACATTAGATCCAGGGGCCAAAAAGCCCAGAGATGCATTTGGAGCTTGAATGGCTGGTGGTAGAAGAAACAGCCCAGTAAACTCACAAAAGCATGACCAGGCAGAAACGAACATGCAGTGGTCACATTTGCACATACATTCAAAACAAAAAGGCAAAACTTCCTTCTCCTTCCCCAGTGTTGTAACTTCTGGGGAGGTGGCACCTTGGCAGCTGCTGCAGGTGAATTCAATGCTCAGAGGGTATGGTACCTGCCGGCATCCACTGAAGTTATACGAGGCTGTAGGGCATGACACCAGAGTTGGCTCCAGCTCCACACTCTGGCAGCATTCTGCACCCTCTGTACATAGACCAGCCATACCCCAAGTCCCAGGAAACCCACAGTCCCTGGAGTGACCTCTGGAACACTGTACCCTTTATGTATCCAGTTGTCCCAAGTTAGAACAATGGCAGGTAAAACCATATGACAAGAAACAGTCAAAACATGAGACAACTTTTAACAACTGGAGTCCTCTGCTTCAGAGGCCCACCAGTCCATATATATACATACATACATATATATATATATATGTATATATATATATATATATATATATATATATATATATATGATTTTCTTTTTTATTGTGTATACAATATTCTCTATACATGTATGCTTGCACACCAGAAGAGGGCACCAGACCTCATTATAGATGCTTATGAGCCACCATGTGGTTGCTGAGAATTGAACTCAGGACCTCTGGAAGAGCAGTCAGTGCTCTTAACTTCTGAGTCATCCCCCCAGCCCTGTCTTACCAATCCAGATGCTAGGAACCCTTCAGAAGTTGGGCTTCTTTGAATTCTCCTTGGCTCCAAGATCCACGCTGGGCCATTCCAAACCATCAGCTTGTATCCCAGTGTTGTAGAATGCCACTATGTTTATCTTAGGTGTTAGAACCTCAGGGCTCCAAGGTTGGTCAGGAGAGGAAAACTGGTGGCTCTGGCTGAATTCCTAATTATTCAGTGGACCATAGGACATCTCCCTTGTCCTTGAGTGAATATGCATAGACCTCATCAGATCCTGTCAGATTGGGTACTTGGTAACCAGAATCCAGAAACCAAGTAGAAAAGTGTATAGAAAGCTAAAAGGCTTCTATAACTTACCAAAGTGCTTGCTATCTCCTTTTCAAGCATGGCCATCCACTGCAGGGAGAAGCCCAGATCTTTTTATTAATATTACAAAGCATGCACCCCTGGGGCAGCCCACCAATCCTGGACTGAATAACATGGGGAGGGGGTTGTCTTTCTTATCTGGCTGCAGGGCACCAAATGTTAATTCTGAGATTTACAAAAGAAAAATCAGTTCCAAAAATTTGTGCCAAGTTTAATCAAGCTCTAATTCAGTACCGACCAGAAAAATAGACTCTGGTCAGGTCTACCGATGGGTTCCCAGAGAGTGGTCATAAGACTTGTGCTATAGGACTTTTTTTTGAGAGTTGGCTCTCTCTTTTTTTTAAAAAAATTTTTTATTGGGTATTTTCCTCATTTACATTTCCAATGCTATCCCAAAAGTCCCCCATACCTCCCCCCACTCCCACTTCTTGGCCCTGGCGTTCCCATATACTGAGGCATATAAAGTTTGCACGACCAATGGGCCTCTCTTTCAACTGATGGCCAGCTAGGCCATCTTCTGATAAATATGCAGCTAGAGACACAAGCTCCGGGGTACTGGTTAGTTCATATTTTTGTTCCACCTATAGGGTTGCAGATCCCTTTAGCTCCTTGGGTACTTTCTCTAGCTCCTCCATTGGGGGCCCTGTGATCCATCCAATAGCTGACTGTGAGCATCCATTTCTGTGTTTGCTAGGCCCCGGCATAGTCTTACAAGAGACAGCTATATCAGGGTCCTTTCAGCAAAATCTTGCTGGTGTATATAATGGTGTCAGCGTTTGGAGGCTGATTATGGGATGGATCCCTGGATATGGCAGTCTCTAGATGGTCCATCCTTTTGTCTCAGCTCCAAACTTTGTCTCTGTAACTCCTTCGATGGGTGTTTTGTTCCCAATTCTAAGAAGGGGCAAAGTGTCCACACTTTGGTCTTCATTCTTCTTGAGTTTCATGTGCTTTGTATCTTGTATCTTGGGTATTCTAAGTTTCTGGGCTAATATCCACATATCAGTGAGTACATATCATGTGAGTTCTTTTGTGATTGTGTTATCTCACTCAGGATGATGCCCTCCAGGTCCATCCATTTGCCTAGGAATTTCATAAATTCATTCTTTTTAATAGCTGAGTACTCCATGGTGTAAAGTCCCACATTTTCTGTATCCATTCCTCTGTTGAGGAGCGTCTGGGTTCTTTCCAGCATCTGGCTATTATAAATAAGGCTGCTATGAACACAGTGGAGCATGTATCCTTCTTACCGGTTGGGACATCTTCTGGATATATGCCCAGAAGAGGTATTGTGGGATCCTCTGGTAGTACTATGTCCAGTTTTCTGAGGAACCGCCAGACTGATTTCCAGAGTGGTTGTACAAGCTTGCAATCCCACCAACAATGGAGGAGTGTTCCTCTTTCTCCACATCTTCACCAGCATCTGCTGTCACCTGAATTTTTGATCTTAGCCATTCTGACTGGTGTGAGGTGGAATCTCAGGGTTGTTTTGATTTGCATTTCCCTGATGATTAAGGATGCTGAACATTTTTTCAGGTGCTTCTCAGCCATTCAGTATTCCTCAGGTGAGAATTCTTTCTTTAGCTCTGAGCCCCATTTTTAATGGGGTTATCTGATTTTCTGGAGTCCACCTTCTTCAGTTCTTTATATATATATATATATTAGATATTACTCCCCTATATGATTTAGGATAGGTAAAGATCCTTTCCCAGTCTGTTGGTAGCCTTTTTGTCTTATTGACGGTGTCCTTTGCCTTACAGAAGCTTTGCAATTTTATGATGTCCCATTTGTCAATTCTCAATCTTACAGCAGAAGCCATTGCTGTTCTATTCAGGAATTTTTCCCCTCTGCCCATATCTTCGAGGCTTTTCTGGAAAGATCAGGAATTCAAGGCCCATACCTAAACATGATAAAAGCAATCTACAGCAAACCAGTAGCCAACATCAAAGTAAATGGTGAGAAGCTGGAAGCAATCCCACTAAAATCAGGGACTAGACAAGGCTGCCCATTTCTCCCTACCTATTCAACATTGTACTTGAAGTCCTAGCCAGAGCAATTCAACAACAAAAGGAGATCAAGGGGATACAAATTGGAAAAGAAGAAGTCAAAATATCACTTTTTGCAGATGATATGATAGTATATATAAGTGACCCTAAAAATTTCACCAGAGAACTCCTAAGCCTGATAAACAGCTTTGGTGAAGTGGCTGGATATAAAATTAACTCAAACAAGTCAATGGCCTTTCTCTACACAAAGAATAAACAGGCTGAGAAAGAAATTAGGGAAACAACACCCTTCTCAATAGTCACAAATAAAATAAAATACCTTGGCGTGACTCTAACTAAGGAAGTGAAAGGTCTGTATGATACGAACTTCAAGTCTCTGAAGAAAGAAATTAAAGAAGATCTCAGAAGATTGAAAGATCTCCCATGCTCATGGATTGGCAGGATCAATATAGTAAAAATGGCTATCTTGTCAAAAGCAATCTACAGATTCAATGAAATCCCCATTTAATTCCAACTCAATTCTTCAATGAATTAGAAAGAGCAATCTGCAATTTCATCTGGAATAACAAAAACCCTAGGATAGCAAAAACTCTTCTCAAGGATAAAAGAACCTCTGGTGGAATCACCATGCCTGACCTAAAGCTGTACTACAGAGCAATTGTGATAAAAACTGCATGGTACTGGTATAGTGACAGACAAGTTGATCAGTGGAATAGAATTGAAGACCCAGAGATGAACCCACACACCTATGGTCACTTGATCTTTCACAAGGTTGCTAAAACCATCCAGTGGAAAAAAAGACAGCATTTTCAACAAATGGTGCTGGCATAACTGATGGTTAACATGTAGAAGAATGCGAATTGATCCATTCCTATATCCTTGTACTAAGGTGAAATCTAAGTGGATCAAGGAACTCCACATAAAACCAGAGACACTGAAACTTATAGAGGAGAAAGTGGGGAAAATCCTCGAAGCTATAGGATTTTTTTAAAGGACAAAACCATATAGCTACCATATTTTCCATGTGGCTTTGCTATTTTCCAAGAAATATAAGTCTCAGAATTTTAAGAAGTCACCTTGTCTGTACAGATTAATTTTGGGATCTACACTGACCCATACTTTCTGTTGTTTCCTCTGAAGTACATTGAATCAGAAGTAGTTGCTGTCAAGAACCTCAGTTGGGTTGATGGGTGTGGAGGGCAGATTCCTGGAGGGCAGCTAGAGCCTGAGGCTTATGAAGAAAAATAGGAAGGATGTCTGTGTCTTCCAGTTATACACATCTGAAGAAGAAAACAGAATGGAACTGAAAAGGGTCAGCTGCCTTCTGAGTTTCTGCCGCCTGCCGCAGGAGGGAGTGGTACTTTTGGCAATGGAAAGATTGAAACTGGGACCTGAGTCTGATTGAAACATGATATGTTGTTCTCCAGCAGGGGAAGTCAGGGGTGGAAAAAGAAGTTCAAGACGTTGAGGAAATGGGTATCTCCACCAGGAAGCATAGTAATAGTCCCAAGAGGAGGGGCTGCTATAGGGGCTTACATCCAGAAGGTGAAGCGGGTAAAGCTGGGGTGTGGATAGTGTGCAGAGGTGGATAGACTGCATTGGAACAGGATGGAGGGGCCTGAGGTTGAGAGGAAGAGGAAGAAGAGGAGGATGAGGAGGAAGAGGAGGAAGAGGAGGGAGAGGAGGAGAAGGAAGAGGAGGAAGAGGAGGAAGAGGAAGAGGAGGGAGAGGAGGAAGAGGAGAAAGAGGAGGGAGAGGAGGAGGAAGAGGGAGAGGAGGAGGAGGAAGAGGAGGGAGAGGAAGGAGAGGAGGGAGAGGAGGAAGAGGAAGAGGAGGAAGAGGAGGAAGAGGAGGGAGAGGAGGAGGAGGGAGAGGAGGAAGAGGAGGAAGAGGAGGGAGAGGAGGGAGAGGAGGGAGAGGAGGAAGAGGGTGAATCTGGATTAGGTTAGTTGTAGGCAGGGAAGGGAGCTCACAGAGGGTCTTTAGCCCCGGAAGGGAACAAGACAGGAAGTGGGAGCTGCTGACAGGGAGATCTTTAGAGACCTAAACAGCAGAGGAATATCTAGAGGTACAACCCTTAAGCCTAGAGGGTGGGCTTTGAACATGGGCCAATGATTGATCAATAGAGGCGAACTGATCAGAACACTATGGGGACGCTTTTACCTTGAGACAAAGTGCTTTTGCAATAGCTGGGTCTAGGTAACCAGCAATCGGCCATTTCACTTCATAAGATGGCCAGTCAATCTCTCACCGAAAGTGCATAGCATTCATTTTGAGAGCACACTCCCATTTTACTCCCCAAACAAACCCTTGGGAGAAATTCTTTAGCATACTTTGAATGGGTAAGAACTCATGATCCCAGTGTGAGGAGAACATTTTGGTGACTTTAAGAAGTAAAAGATTAATATAACCAATCCATTCTCACTGGCAACAAAGAGGAAAGAGAATATGGCCCCACAGAAGAATGGCCACAGTTTCCCTGGTGTGGGAGCCAGTGAGAATACAAGGCTGGAGAAGTGGGGTAGGAACTGATGGGTATGACTGTTGATTTTCTGTCTTGGATAGGAAAGGAGATGTTCTTACAAACGAAGAGGTGATCTGAACAACAAGAGAGGATGCCACTTAGTAATCAGACCAAACAAAGCAAAGCAAACAGCAAACAGTGGCACACAGAGGATTCTACCTTGTGGTAGAATAAAGAAAGCAAAACCAAAAGTCCAGAGAAAGATGCTCCAACATCCATCACTAGCACAATACTGAGATGCTCAGAAGACTCCGGGACTCATCAGTAACAGTACCTTAGAAACTATTCTGATAGGAAGGCCCTTTCTCTCCCACTGTGGATGCCACACTCTTGAGGGTCACAAAGTAAAGTGGCCACTGTGTAGATAAAGGGGCTTGTACACTATCTCATAGTCACCAACACCAATATCAGACTGGTTTAAATTGAGAGGTAGACATTGTTGGGTTGTGGGATACTAGAGATACTCTTGTGCCTGGCCATGAGCTGGGTGGGGCCAATATCAGAGCCTGGGGAAGCTGTTTACTACAGTGGCATGCACTGGGGCTGGGACTCAAGGCAATGGTGTTGAGGGATCTGGAGCTTAAACTCAGGGGTGAGGGTGAGGGATGAGGGGAGTAGGTTGTTGGGATCAGGGGTTAAGAGGGTTTTAGAACTCAAATTCAGATCTTCATGTCTATGTAGCAATTTACCAACAGCCATCCCATCATCTCCCTCCATGTTTATATTATGGAAACCATTGGGATTCTATTCACCTCTTGGCTTTACTCCTTAGCCAGATGACTTGGCTTTGGAAACACGAACCCATCAATTTGAAATAACACATTTTGCATGAGTGTCATCATGCCTGGCTCATTTAGAAAGTAAAGCCCTGGCCTAACTAACTTGGGCTCATTAAAATATGAAGCATCTGTCTGTTAAGCTGCAGGCCTCATGGAAGTTTCAGAGCCCCTGGATCGTCCACTGCTGGATGTCCCCAGTGCTCCTCATAGGTGACAAGGCTATAGCTTTCCCTTGTGTCTGTGTAAACTGTACAACATTAAATTACTGTTTAGATTTAGTCCAAAAATATTAAAAAATCAACCCCCTTAAATTCATTTCTATTTCTCTTTACTGCCCCCTAATGGTCTGCAACTCAGAACATGTTCTGTGGTCTGTGGTTAGTGGTCCCAGATTTCTGTTGAGCAAATTATAAGTCCCAATCCCAAACTTTTCTCTCTGTCTTTAAATACAATTCCATTAGCAGCATATCCTTGTGTATGTATAGTAATACTTGAGAAGCACTCCATCTCTCTGTATGATTGGCTGTTTTGCAGTCTTTAGGCAAGTACGCTTACTGATTGCTTAAAACTTCTAGCCTGTCTTTTTTTCTTTAATAGACTTAGAAGCATCCGGCCCTTGCATTCTTCAATAGGACCACACGATGGCCCCAGACTCCTACTAAATGCATAACTGGCATGGCCCTTTAAGCGGCTCTTAAAAACATGCTGGGTCTCCTATGGAAAGAATTGAAAGAAATAAATATATGAGGATAATTCTCCGCCAAACCCATTACTTCCCACAACTGTATGTATTTACGAGTCCTCCGTAAGTAATTTGGCTTTTGTCTATTTCAATACAATGTACTTTTGCACATGTAAGAAGAACTTAAAAAGAGTATAACTAACTTGTTACTCTTAACAAGTTATGGCCTAAGCTGGGGAGGTAGCTCAGTGGCAAAGTGCATGTGTTCACTACCCAACAAGGAAAATACAGGAGAATCAAAACAAAACTATTTATTTATTTATTTATTTATTTAAAAATCTTTTTATTGATTCTTTGTGAGTTTCACATCATGCACCCCAGTCCCTCTTCTCTCCCCATCTGCTCATATCCACCCCTCACCCTTGAAGCTCTCCATCAAAATAACACACAACAACAGCGACAACAACACAAACCAGAGAAAACATCTCATCGTGGAAGCTGTCGTACAGCACAGTGAGTGCTACAGTGTATTGCTCTGTCCACAATTCTTCACTTGCAAATGGTCATTGCAATGAGTCTTTGGTCTATGGCTTCTATGACACCATCAAAGTTGGATCTTCATGGGGACTCCTTCTGGTTATCCTTCCGGTTGTTGCTTTGTGTCATGAAGATCCTGCAGCTTTTGACACCAGGACTGGCCCTTTCGTGCATCCCAACCATTCGGAGATGATATAGATTTGGGGGTAAGTCAATTCAGAGCCCTGGATTTGGGCCTGGGTGGTAGCTTAGCTGGTCAGCATGTAGGCTCTCCCTCACCTGCACCACTAAGCTCTTCAGCACGTGCTCCAGCTAGGCCACTCAGTGCTGCCATCTGCTGGAGGTCAGCTCTCATGTCCTCAGGGCCCTCGCACCTGCACCCACACCTCCAGCACCCACTCCACTGTGCTGCCCAATCAAGATGTGGGGGCCCACTCTCCTAAGTGCTGCAGATTGTGATGAATTGGCCCAGCTCTCCCACTCTTAACATTCTCAGGGCTGGATCACCTAAGCCTTTCCCATCAGAGCCAGCTCCACTGTTTGGTCCAGACGAGGTGCACGGCTCACTCTCTAGATTGCTATAGCCAGTGAGGGGGGGGGGGAAGGGTCTGCTCTGGTGAGCCCAAGGCTAGCTCTCCCAACTACTGCAGTTGGCCAGGGGAGAGGGGAGAGCTTGCCCCCTGTACCCATGCAACCTCACACCAGATGAGTGGTGGGGCTAGCTCTCCAGTACTCTTGCTCTTGGGGCCACCTTACCTATGTCCCCTCCATTAGGGCTAGCTCTTCTGTGCTACTCAAGCAAGGTTCAGGGCCTGTTCTCCTAAGTGCTGCAGGCAGCGAGAGTCAGTGTCAACTTGCCAGCTCTCATGACCCTGGGGCCAGTTCTCCCTACTGCCTCAGGTGGTGAGGTGCACAGTGGGGTAAGGGAAGGGAGTCATCACCAGAACCCTCCCCCACTCTGCACCCAGGTCACCTTAAGGCAGGTGAGCCGTGGGGTCACATTTCCCATACTCTTACCCTTGGAGCTGGCTCACCTGTGTTGTCCACCACCAGGGTCAGCACTGAGGTGCTATCCAAGCAAGGTACAGCAAACAGGTGTCTATGGCCCACCTGTGCTGTGTGCTGGGGGTCAGGGGTGTTGTGGAACCGTGAAAGGCAGCCTGTTTTCTGTTGAGCTAGGCTTAAAACCCTGAGACCCAGCAGTGTTCCTGCAAGGGACAGAAGGTGTTTCCCACACCCCCAGACACCAGGCTCTATTTCTCTACTCTCTCCCTTTCTCTGCCGCTACTCCATCACAATAAATGCCCTAAAACCATGGACTGTCTCTTCTCATCGGGATCCATCGTGTTGGAGCAATGGAGCAGGTTTCCTCTAAAGAGCTACATCTAACCTCCTGCAGGAAGTTTCTCTGCGCTCTTAGCCACGGTCTCCATAATCTCCATCAAGCTAGCCCACCGAGGAAGTCAGACACACTCCTCCCTATGAGAACCAGCCAGATGCTCTCTTCCTGCCCCTTTCCCTTCGGCTCCAGGCTAGAGCCAGCCTCATGGGCCTCCACTCCATTCTCAGCTCTTCCACAGCACTCAGCTGTGTCTGTGGTGTCCAGGACCCTGAGAACCTGTTGTCCTCGGCCTCTGTGCAGACACGGGGACCCCCTGAGAGTATGAGCCAACTCCCGCAGTCCACAGGGACCTTAGACTGCACCTCCCCAAACCCAGAGTGGGGTCCTGCGGCTTCTCACAGCCCAACGCCCGCCCTGCGGCAGCAGTGTGGGATTTGTGCAGTCAAACTTCCCGCGTCTGCTAACCCACAGTCTATGGTGGCAAGATACAGGTCTCTGTTTTCTTCCTCTCTCTCTCTGAGTTGCTGGGATTAGATTTCACTTGATTTGATTTTTATGAATCCTAGATAGCTTGGGCCACCAAGCCAGCCATCAAGCTAGGATGAACGAAGGTCGGCCATCTGCTCTGCCCCTGACTAACATAAGAGCAACACCACCAAGTAGAGTGTCTTTGCCATTATCAGGGGGTAATTTGTTTTTATGTTTGTTTGTTTGTTTTTGTTTTGTGGGGGCTCAGAGTCTCCTGTAGCCCAGGCTTGTCCCCAACCTTGCAATGTAGTTGAGGGTGACCTTGAATTCCTGTGTTTCCTGCTTTAGCCTCTCCATTGTAGGGATTACATGCGAATGCCACCATACCTGCTACATTCAGTGTTGGGGATTGAATGCAGAGCTTTACGAGTGCCAGGCAAGCACTGTACCAAGTGAGCAGCATCCCCAGTGCCTGGTCTCAAAAATCTAGAATAAATCTATTTTAAAATCTCAAAGGTCCTCCTTCATATTTTGAAGCCCAAATAAGACATTTTTTTTGCTTTTGTTATTAGCATTCTTTGTCTCTCGCCCCAGCTTTACTTATAGATTTACCAAGGTATAATTGATACATAATAAAATGGTTCAGATTTATAACCTACAAATTGAGCTCTGATATAACCTCACAAAATGAGGTTTAAACCACAATAAGAAACAAACTTATTGGCTCTAAAATGTTCCCTATACACACATCTTGTTTCTCAGTAGAAAAATCTGCCTCCTGCTTGTATAGATGTGTGTGCATCTTCTAGAATCTTATAATGCAGTGTACTCTCTTTTGATGTCGGCAGCTTTTCTTAGTCACATTAAGGTGCTGAGATTCACTCCTTTAGACTTGTATTGGTTTGAATAGGTTTGCCCCCCATAGATATATGTGTTTTCATGCTTGGCCCATAGGAAGTGGCACTAGTAGGAGGTGTGGCCTTGGTGGAGGAAGTATGTCATTGTGGGGGCAGGCCTTGAGGTCTTCTATGAGAGCTTCTACTTAAGCTCTGTCCAGTGTGGAATTCAGTCTCCTCCTGGCTGCCTTTGGATTAAAATGTAGAACTCTCAGCTCCTTCTCCTGAATCATATCTTCCTGCAGGCTGCCGTGCTTCCTTCTATAATGATAATGGACTGAACCTCTGAAACTGCACACCAACCCCAATTAAATGTTTTTTTAAGAGTTGCCTTGGTCGTAGCGTCTCTTCACAGAAATGGAAACCCTAACTAAGATAAACACATACCAATAACCTACACTTGTGGTTTTCCCTTGTCCTTAGCGGTTGTTGGCCACAGGCCCATGGGGACAAAGGAGGCAGAAGCATCTAGCAGGGTTAGGACAGCTGTGAGTATGATAGAAGAACTTACAGAGAATGCTGCAGTGAGACAAACCTACTTTATTGTTCCAGGGATATAAGGGCCTTTAGGGGTATGTAGGGTTAAATGGTATCTCGAGTCCCCTCTGCCATAGGGCTTGGGCCACTTGGGGAGAAGGAATGCTAAAAGTTTTGACTGTGCTTACCCCATGCAAGGGCTGGGAAGCTGTGGGACTCCACTCAAGGGTTGGGGAAGTGCAGTATAAGGTCCCAGGGACAGCTGTAGCTGGTTTGGGGGTCCTTGGGCATGGAGGGAAGCCAGGCCCATCTGGTTCTCAGACTGTTGGCACCCAGGTGCCGCTGGATACTGAGGAGGAGCTGAGAATGGAGTGGGGGCCCATGGACTGGATCAAGCCTGGGGCCAAAGGGGAAAAAAGGGGAGAGCTCTGGCTGGGTCATTTGGGTAGGAGAGAGTCCTTGGCTTGTTGGGCAGGCATCTTGACTTGGTGGAGGCCATGGCTGGGAGGGTACGGTGGACTCTAGATGAAGGCCTGCTCCATTGCTCCCCATGGCAGATCCCATGAAAAGAGGCAGTCCAAGGTTTTAAGACATTTATTGTCATGGTGGGAAGTAGATGAATAAAACCATATCCCAGTTTCTCAGGGTGGACCTGAGGTTAAATACATTTTGCAGGGAGGAGTGTCTGGGAAGGAGACTTTATTGGCTAAGCCTCCAGGCCTTTAGGTACTTCATTAAAATGGAGATCTGTCTTGAGGCTATGTGACTTGTGGTCACATCCTCTACTTGTGGAGGGGCTTGGAACATTGGCCTTAATTGACTAATGGCTACAAACCTATGGAGGGTTGCGGACTCATGCCAGGAGCCTAGTGTCTGGGAGCATGGCAAAATGCCTACTCTCCCTACAGGGTCACTGGGGTTTCAAGCCTGTGTTCAACCAGGGACCAGGCTGTCTTTCACAACCCACCGCCCCACAAGGGTATGGTTGGGAAGGGCTAATTGGACATAACATCATTTGGGGGAGCCAGAGCAGAACTTGTGTGCTGAGTTATTCAGTATTTGCAGAGAGCTTAGCACAAGGTCATTCTTCAGATGAGGTCAGGCATCTGTGCCCAACACTCTTCAAAGATATGCAGAAAAAGGGAACCCTACTGAGAAAGGGAGTCCTTCATTATGCCCTGAGCTCAGAGAGCCATCCAGACATGGAGACTTGGACCTTAATAGCAGGGTTCCTCACCATATACTTTCTAATCTCTGAGCAGCCTTCTACTGGCAGATATATCTTAATGTGTTCATTCATTTGTTGATAGACACATAAGTGTTCTTCAGTATTAGTTGTTGTATATAAAGCTGTAATGAATGCCAGTTTACATGATTTTATATAGGGTGATGGTATGGTTTCTTCTGGCAAAATACCTGTGCAGGAAATGGCAGGACTAGAAGGAATATGTCTAATTATCAGAGAAAAGTAAAAGAGGTTTTAAAATTATTTGCACTACTGTACATTTCTGACAGAAATTGATTGGACACATATTTACCAACTGACTTTGAATGGTATCTCCTTACTTACAGTGGTGTCACCAGGGAAGAGGGAGCCTCAGTAGAGGAATTGTCTCCATCAGATTGGCCTATGGGGCATTTTCTCAATTGATGTTTAATGTAGCAGGGTCCAGTCCACTATGGGTGGTACCATGCCTAGGCAGGTAGGCATGGACTGTATAAGAAAGGTAGCTGAAAGTGAGCTTGAGAGCTAGCCAAGAAGCAACATTTGTTGGAGATTTCTGTGGTAAGTTCCTGCCTTGAGTTCCTGCCTTGGTTCTTAATGGTGGACTACAACTGAAAGATATAATAAATGCTTTCTTCTACAATTTTTTTGACCATGGTGATTAACATAGCAATAGAAACTAAACTAGAACATGGACTCATGATAGTAAGCACCTTTTCACATGTTTGTTTGCTATCTGCAGAACCGGTTATGGCAGCACATATGTGTGATACCAGTCCCTGAGAGACTGAGGTAGAAGGAACTTGAGTTCAAAACCAACAAGAATTACTTAGAAAGGCTCTGTCTCTGAAAAATAACAACAAACAAACAAAACTGAGGAAGCAAGCAAAACCTGCCTCTCACTTTTAGTGAAAACTGTTCAAATCAGTTGCCTATATTTAAATTGAATTCTTTTTATTAAGGAGTTGTGTGATTTACATTATAATTATGAACTTCTGCCAGATATATGTTTTCCTAACAATTTCTTCCAGATTTTAGATAGGAGGTTAAGAGAAATCTTGAGCTAATTATGGCAGCACACACCCATGAGCCAGCCACCCCTTGGAAGGTGGAGGCAGCAGATCTATTCAAGGACGGTCTCAGCTATATAGTGAATTCAAGGCCAGTCTGAGTTACATGAAACTCTGTCTCAATGTGCCAACACAGACAAACAACAATGGAAACACAACTCAGAACATCTCTTTCTTGTACTATTTTAAGATCAGACGATAGCCTAATAATACACATTGAGTTTACAGAGTCTATTGATTGAATAATCCTCCACTCTTGTATGTGTGTGTATCTGTCATCTCTCTCTCTCTCTCCCTCTCTCTCTCTCTCTCTCTCTCTCTCTCTCTCTCTCTCTCTCTCTCTCTCTCTCTCTCTGTGTGTGTGCGCGCGCGCATGCATGCATGCAAACATGAACATGGAAGTAGAGGCCAAAGTAAAATCTTGAATGCCATTCCTCAGACAACATTCATCTTGTTTTGAACTACTCTCTCATTGTCCTGGAGCTCACCCATAAGGTGAGGTGGGCTGCTCAGAGAGCCCCAGGGACCTACCTGTCTCCATCTCTTCCAGTACTGAGAGTATAACCATGTGTCACACCCAACTTTTTAAAGATAGATTCTGAGGATTAAACTCCAGCCCTCACCCTTAAGGGGCGATCTGTCAACTGACTAAGCCACCTCTCCCACACTGAATCATTTTCTTTTTGTGCTTGTTTTAATCTTGTATTATAGTACTTATCCTCAAGGGTAAAGTTATTTTACATGCATGTATACACACACACACACACACACACACACACACACACACATAGTCTAGGTATGTAGTAAGCTATATGATCTAAGCTTGTGTGTAACTATATACACCATGATAAAAGTATAATGAAGGAATCAATTAACAAATCATTTCTGTGAAGGTTTCTCTGTCATTGGCAAATGGTTGGATAGCCATACAAAACACTTTCCACCGGTAGAAAGTAACACACACAACCTTGACTACTTTATTACACTAAATACATTGTTTCATAATAAATGGAAACATTTTTCTCCATGATATCAAGCTTCTAATTTGCTGAGAACTAACGACAGTTCTGAAGTGGATCATTATCTGCCACAGATGGTGCTGTACCATTAAAGCAAGAGTGGTCATCTATCATGGTGTAGGTTGACGCTGTCTTTTATAATGCTAGCAATAATGTTACTGAATGGTCACATTATACATCTGGCCAGCCACTATGTAAAAATAATCACGAACTCTTAGATGTTTTATAATCATGATTAACCTACATGACATTGAGTTAGTGATGATTAAACAGTGATATTCCTGAGGACTATTGTTATAAATGTATTTGTATGAAGGTGTGTGTCTGTGTGTGTAAGAGAAAGGGGGGACAGAGGAAGGGAGAGAGGGAGAGAGAGAGAGAGGGAGAGAGGGAGAGAGGGAGAGAGGGAGAGAGGGAGAGAGGGAGAGAGGGAGAGAGGGAGAGAGGGAGAGAGACACACACAGAAAGAAAGGAATCTAATGTCACAAAACATATATGCAGTGGATCTTCTCAAAGCCAGATCTATTATCAATTTCCTTTCTAGGTAGGAAGTGACTTATTGGTAAGCGTGAGTCTTATATCCTACCTCTTTTGCCAGAAGGAGATGAAAACAAACTCTCTGAAGGGGAGATGAAGGCAGAATTTATATAAACAAGTCCAAAATTTCCTAGAACATGCAGAAAAGGACTATAGTTAACAACAAACATTTATTTATTTATTTTTTCCATTTTTTATTAGGTATTTAGCTCATTTACATTTCCAATGCTATACCAAAAGTCCCCCATGTCCACCCACCCCCACTCCCCTGCCCACCCACTCCCCCTTTTTGGCCCTGGTGTTCCCCTGTACTGGGGCATATAAAGTTTGCAAGTCCAATGGGCCTCTCTTTCCAGTGATGGCCGACTAGGCCATCTTTTGATATATATGCAGCTAGAGTCAAGAGCTCCGGGGTACTGGTTAGTTCATAATGTTGTTCCACCTATAGGGTTGCAGATCCCTTTAGCTCCTTGGGTACTTTCTCTAGCTCCTCCATTGGGAGCCCTATGATCCATCCATTAGCTGACTGTGAGCATCCACTTCTGTGTTTGCTAGGCCCCGGCATAGTCTCACAAGAGACAGCTACATCTGGGTCCTTTCAATAAAATCTTGCTAGTGTATGCAATGGTGTCAGCGTTTGGATGCTGATTATGGGGTGGATCCCTGGATATGGCAGTCTCTACATGGTCCATCCTTTCATCTCAGCTCCAAACTTTGTCTCTGTAACTCCTTCCATGGGTGTTTTGTTCCCAAATCTAAGGAGGGGCATAGTGTCCCCACTTCAGTCTTCATTCTTCTTGAGTTTCATGTGTTTAGCAAATTATATCTTATATCTTGGGTATCCTAGGTTTGGGGCTAATATCCACTTATCAGTGAGTACATATTGTGTGAGTTTCTTTGTGAATGTGTTACCTCACTCAGGATGATGCCCTCCAGGTCCATCCATTTGGCTAGGAATTTCATAAATTCATTCTTTTTAATAGCTGAGTAGTACTCCATTGTGTAGATGTACCACATTTTCTGTATCCATTCCTCTGTTGAGGGGCATCTAGGTTCTTTCCAGCTTCTGGCTATTATAAATAAGGCTGCTATGACCATAGTGGAGCATGTGTCCTTCTTACCAGTTGGGGCATCTTCTGGATATATGCCCAGGAGAGGTATTGCTGGATCCTCCGGTAGTACTATGTCCAATTTTCTGAGGAACCGCCAGACTGATTTCCAGAGTGGTTGTACAAGCCTGTACTCCCACCAACAATGGAGGAGTGTTCCTCTTTCTCCACATCCACGCCAGCATCTGCTGTCACCTGAATTTTTGATCTTAGCCATTTTGACTGGTGTGAGGTGGAATCTCAGGGTTGTTTTGATTTGCATTTCCCTGATGATTAAGGATGTTGAACATTTTTTCAGGTGTTTCTCTGCCATTCGGTATTCCTCAGGTGAGAATTCTTTGTTCAGTTCTGAGCCCCATTTTTAATGGGATTATTTGATTTTCTGAAGCCCACCTTCTTGAGTTCTTTATATATGTTGGATATTAGTCCCCTATCTGATTTAGGATAGGTAAAGATCCTTTCCCAATCTGTTGGTGGTCTTTTTGTCTTATTGACGGTGTCTTTTGCCTTGCAGAAACTTTGGAGTTTCATTAGGTCCCATTTGTCAATTCTCGATCTTACAGCACAAGCCATTGCTGTTCTGTTCAGGAATTTTTCCCCTGTGCCCATATCTTCAAGGCTTTTCCCCACTTTCTCCTCTATAAGTTTCAGTGTCTCTGGTTTTATGTGAAGTTCCTTGATCCACTTAGATTTGACCTTAGTACAAGGAGATAAGTATGGATCGACTCGCATTCTTCTACAGGATAACAACCAGTTGTGCCAGCACCAATTGTTGAAAATGCTGTCTTTCTTCCACTGGATGGTTTTAGCTCCCTTGTCGAAGATCAAGTGACCATAGGTGTGTGGGTTCATTTCTGGGTCTTCAATTCTATTCCATTGGTCTACTTGTCTGTCTCTATACCAGTACCATGCAGTTTTTATCACAATTGCTCTGTAGTAAAGCTTTAGGTCTGGCATGGTGATTCCGCCAGAAGTTCTTTTATCCTTGAGAAGACTTTTTGGTATCCTAGGTTTTTTGTTATTCCAGACAAATTTGCAAATTGCTCCTTCCAATTCGTTGAAGAATTGAGTTGGAATTTTGATGGGGATTGCATTGAATCTGTAGATTGCTTTTGGCAAGATAGCCATTTTTACAATGTTGATCCTGCCAATCCATGAGCATGGGAGATCTTTCCATCTTCTGAGATCTTCCTTAATTTCTTTCTTCAGAGATTTGAAGTTTTTATCATACAGATCTTTTACTTCCTTAGTTAGAGTCACGCCAAGATATTTTATATTATTTGTGACTATTGAGAAGGGTGTTGTTTCCCTAATTTCTTTCTCAGCCTGTTTATTCTTTGTGTAGAGAAAGGCCATTGACTTGTTTGAGTTTATTTTATATCCAGCTACTTCACCGAAGCTGTTTATCAGGTTTAGGAGTTCTCTGGTAGAATTTTTAGGGTCACTTATATATACTATCATATCATCTGCAAAAAGTGATATTTTGACTTCCTCTTTTCCAATTTGTATCCCCTTGATCTCCTTTTGTTGTCGAATTGCTCTGGCTAATACTTCAAGTACTATGTTGAAAAGGTAGGGAGAAAGTGGGCAGCCTTGTCTAGTCCCTGATTTTAGTGGGATTGCTTCCAGCTTCTCTCCATTTACTTTGATGTTGGCTACTGGTTTGCTGTAGATTGATTTTATCATGTTTAGGTATGGGCCTTGAATTCCTGATCTTTCCAGAACTTTTATCATGAATGGGTGTTGGATCTTGTCAAATGCTTTTTCTGCATCTAACGAGATGATCATGTGGTTTTTGTCTTTGAGTTTGTTTATATAATGGATTACATTGATGGATTTTCGTATATTAAACCATCCCTGCATCCCTGAAATAAAACCTACTTGGTCAGGATGGATGGTTGCTTTAATGTGTTCTTGGATTCGGTTAGCGAGAATTTTATTGAGGATTTTTGCATCGATATTCATAAGAGAAATTGGTCTGAAGTTCTCTATCTTTGTTGGGTCTTTCTGTGGTTTAGGTATCAGAGTAATAGTGGCTTCATAAAATGAGTTGGGTAGAGTACCTTCTACCTCTATTTTGTGAAATAGTTTGTGCAGAACTGGAATTAGATCTTCTTTGAAGGTCTGATAGAACTCTGCACTAAACCCGTCTGGTCCTGGGCTTTTTTTGGTTGGGAGACTATTAATAACTGCTTCTATTTCTTTAGGTGATATGGGACTGTTTAGATGGTCAACTTGATCCTGATTCAACTTTGGTACCTGGTATCTGTCACGAAATTTGTCCATTTCGTCCAGGTTTTCCAGTTTTGTTGAGTATAGCCTTTTGTAGAAGGATCTGATGGTGATTTGGATTTCTTCAGGATCTGTTGTTATGTCTCCCTTTTCATTTCTGATTTTGTTAATTAGGATTTTGTCCCTGTGCCCTTTAGTGAGTCTAGCTAAGGGTTTATCTATCTTGTTGATTTTCTCAAAGAACCAACTCCTCGTTTGGTTAATTCTTTGAATAGTTCTTCTTGTTTCCACTTGGTTGATTTCACCCCTGAGTTTGATTATTTCCTGCCGTCTACTCCTCTTGGGTGAATTTGCTTCCTTTTTTTCTAGGGCTTTTAGATGTGTTGTCAAGCTGCTAGTATGTGCTGTCTCCCGTTTCTTCTTGGAGGCACTCAGAGCTATGAGTTTCCCTCTTAGAAATGCTTTCATTGTGTCCCATAGGTTTGGGTACGTTGTGGCTTCATTTTCATTAAACTCTAAAAAGTCTTTAATTTCTTTCTTTATTCCTTCCTTGACCAAGGTATCATTGAGAAGAGTGTTATTCAGTTTCCACGTGAATGTTGGCTTTCCATTATTTATGTTGTTATTGAAGATCAGTCTTAGGCCATGGTGGTCTGATAGGATACATGGGACAATTTCAATATTTTTGTATCTATTGAGGCCTGTTTTGTGACCAATTATATGGTCAATTTTGGAGAAGGTCCCGTGAGGTGCTGAGAAGAAGGTATATCCTTTTGTTTTAGGATAAAATGTTCTGTAGATATCTGTCAGGTCCATTTGTTTCATAACTTCTGTTAGTTTCACTGCGTCCCTGTTTAGTTTCTGTTTCCACGATCTGTCCTTTGAAGAAAGTGGTGTGTTGAAGTCTCCCACTATTATTGTGTGAGGTGCAATGTATGCTTTGAGCTTTACTAAAGTGTCTCTAATGAATGTGGCTGCCCTTGCATTTGGTGCGTAGATATTCAGAATTGAGAGTTCCTCTTGGAGGATTTTACCTTTGATGAGTATGAAGTGTCCCTCCTTGTCTTTTTTGATAACTTTGGGTTGGAAGTCGATTTTATCCGATATTAAAATGGCTACTCCAGCTTGTTTCTTCAGTCCATTTGCTTGGAAAATTGTTTTCCAGCCTTTCACTCTGAGGTAGTGTCTGTCTTTTTCCCTGAGATGGGTTTCCTGTAAGCAGCAGAATGTTGGGTCCTGTTTGTGTAGCCAGTCTGTTAGTCTATGTCTTTTTATTGGGGAATTGAGTCCATTGATATTGAGAGATATCAAGGAAAAGTAATTGTTGCTTCCTTTTATTTTTGTTGTTAGAGTTGGCATTCTGTTCTTGTGGCTGTCTTCTTTTTGGTTTGTTGAATGATTACTTTCTTGGTTGTTCTAGGGTGTGATTTCCGTCCTTGTATTGCTTCTTTTCTGTTATTATCCTTTGAAGGGCTGGATTCGTGGAAAGATATTGTGTGAATTTGTTTTTGTCGTGGAATACTTTGGTTTCTCCATCTATGGTAATTGAGAGTTTGGCCGGGTATAGTAGCCTGGGTTGGCATTTGTGTTCTCTTAGTGTCTGTATAACATCTGTCCAGGCTCTTCTGGCTTTCATCGTCTCTGGTGAAAAGTCTGGTGTAATTCTGATAGGCCTTCCTTTATATGTTACTTGACCTTTCTCCCTTACTGCTTTTAATATTCTATCTTTATTTAGTGCATTTGTTGTTCTGATTATTATGTGTCGGGAGGAATTTCTTTTCTGGTCCAGTCTATTTGGAGTTCTGTAGGCTTCTTGTATGATCATGGGCATCTCTTTTTTTATGTTTGGGAAGTTTTCTTCTATTATTTTGTTGAAGATATTAGCTGGCCCTTTAAGTTGAAAATCTTCATTCTCATCAATTCCTATTATCCGTAGGTTTGGTCTTCTCATTGTGTCCTGGATTACCTGGATGTTTTGAGATAGGATCCTTTTGCATTTTGTATTTTCTTTGACTGTTGTGTCAATGTTCTCTATGGAATCTTCTGCACCTGAGATTCTCTCTTCCATTTCTTGTATTCTGTTGCTGATGCTCGCATCTATGGTTCCAGATCTCTTTCCTAGGGTTTCTATCTCCAGTGTTGCCTCGCTTTGGGTTTTCTTTATTGTGTCTACTTCCCCTTTTAGTTCTAGTATGGTTTTGTTCATTTCCATCACCTGTTTGGATGTGTTTTCCTGTTTTTCTTTAATGATTTCTACCTGTTTGGCTGTGTTTTCCTGCTTTTCTTTAAGAGCCTGTAACTCTTTAGCAGTGCTCTCCTGTAATTCTTTAAGTGACTTATGAAAGTCCTTCTTGATGTCCTCTATCATCATCATGAGAAATGTTTTTAAATCTGGGTCTAGATTTTCGGTTGTGTTTGGGTGCCCAGGACTAGGTGGGGTGGGAGTGCTGCGTTCTGATGATGGTGAGTGGTCTTGATTTCTGTTAGTAGGATTCTTACGTTTGCCTTTTGCCATCTGGTAATCTCTGAAGCTAGCTGTTTTAGTTGTCACTGTTAAGAGCTTGTTCTTCAGGTGACTCTGTTAGCCTCTATAAGCAGACCTGGAGGGTAGCACTCTCCTTAGTTTCAGTGGACAGAGTATTCTCTGCAGGCAAGCTCTCTTCTTGCAGGGCAGGTACCCAGATATCTGGTGTTCGAACCAGACTCCTGGCAGAAGTTGTGTTCCACTCACTAGAGGTCTTAGGATCCCGTGGGGAATCCTGTGTGGGCCCTTGCGGGTGTCAGGCGACTCTGCTGGCAAGGTAGCCCGGGGCTCGAGTGGAGCGGAAGGGGTTTGTGCCCCAGATCAAGCCCAGGTAGCCTGCTTCCCTATGTATCGCAGTCTCAGGTTCTGCGCGATTGGATTGGGGCAGGCGCTGTGTTCCACTCACCAGAGGTCTTAGGATCCCGTGGGGAGTCCCGTGTGGGCCCTTGCGGGTGTTGGGCAAGACTCTGCTGGCAAGGTAGCCCGGGGCTCGAGTCGAGCGGAAGGCAACCACAAACATTTAAACACACACAATTTACATGAACTAGTTTATAAGCTACCTTGTCACTGGTATGGGAGGGTCTAGCCCACTGTGGGCAACAAGCTCTCTATAAGGTAGGTTTTGGCTATTTAAGATAACTAGCTGAGTGAGCCAGTAAGCATTATCCCTCCATGATTTCTGCTCCAGGTTCCTGCCCCAACTTCCTGCTCTGACGACCCTCAATGGATGGATTGTGACTTTGAAGAGTAAGATTAAGTGAGCCCTTTCCTAACGGTGTTGCTCTGGTCAGAACATTTTATCTCAAGAAGAACTCAAACTGGAACAGAAAATGATTTCAGATTAATGGTGTGGTGGTATGTCGCATTATTTTTTCATAATCATTATTACTTAGGCCAAAGTGTTCCTCTTGATCTAATGAAGACAGTGTTTGCTTTGGAGAGACAGGAATTCATTAGTACTTTAAGCTGTCTGAATAAACTCTTTAAGAGCACACTGAATCAAGATGAATATCTTTTGTTGTTAAGTGCTCCCTCCGGCTATGTAGTTTCTATATTTGTAAACAACTTAGCCCATTAATTACAAATGTAGAAGCAAAGAAAATATGTTTGAAGATTTATGGAAAGGGGGCAATGAGCAGGTCGTAAAGTGAATAAGTTAAAAAAAAAGTACAACATAAAGAAATGTACAAAAATGGGATTTATGGAAGACTGACTTGATTAGAACTTTTAATAAAAAAGCCTGAAGTTTTATTTTAATAAAGTTATTAAAGGCATGGCTAACCTTCAGTTTTACCAATAAGAACACTAGAAAATTTGCTATTTATTAATTGTTGAGTTATCTTAGCGCCCCCCCCTTTTTAGAAAGAGAAGTTGAGAACATCAGTAAGGTAAGGACATTAAAATTTAAAGCTCACATTATTAATGGTAGCTATTTTTTGTTTTCTTTTTATATGTGTATGTGTTGGTGGTATGCATGCATGTGTATATGCGTTCAAATGTGCATGGATGTATATGTATGTACTGCTATGCATATAGTATGCACTGCTGTGCATACATGTATTCATTCATGAAGACCAGAAGTTGATATCCAGAGTTTTCCTCAGTCACTATCCATGGTAAATATTGAGGCAGGGTGTCTCTTTTGAATAGAAATTTCTGATTAGAATAATCTATCTATCTAGCTCTGCCTATGACTTCATCTCCACAAGTACCAGGATTACAGGGGGTCACCATGCCTTCCAACATGTGTGTAGGTGCTGGGGATCTGGACTATGACCCTCATGCTTGTGTAGAAAGTATTTTGCCCATTGAACCATCTCTCAAGCCCATCTGTAGCTACTTTAATCACTGTAAGGAAATGAAATTCATTGTTGAACTAAAATGATTAGAGAGTAATTATCTTCAAAACCTTTCCTAAATGTAGGAAGAACTTAGCCAAGTAGGCCCAGCAGCAATGCTGGCACATGTACCACTGATACTTCCCCCACTGAGGCAACCTTAAATCTGCTGGCATGGCTAGAGACTACTGACACTGATGCAGGATCAGGTGATGGAGCAAGTCAATTGGAAAGAGACAGCACCACATCTGGCTACTTGACAGCCAATGAAATGCTGGGAGGCAGGTATAAAGGTTTGCCCAGTTCCTGCAGTTAAAAAAAAAAACAACAACAACAACAACAAAAAAAAACCAAATCTGGGTTCCGGTCATCACCAGCCATGGGCTACCTTGTGCACGAACTCATGGTCCCTAGAGGACTCTCCATGCTGCAGGCTCCCTAGCACACCCAGGACCTTATGATCACTGGTGAGTGGAACACATCTGATCCAAAACGACCAGGAACGACCCTGTGCCAGCAGGGATAGAGACACAGGAAACCCATCCAACCAGTGGCTGGGGTTTGTTCCAGTCAGCACCAGCTCCAGGCCACCTTGGGCATGAACTAAACTGATGGTCCCATGGTCCCCAGAGGACTCTCCACGCTGCAGGCATCCTAGCACACAAAGGATCCTAGGATCACTGATCTGGGTTAAAGATGAAGCTTCTTAGAAAACCAAAACGATGGAATTACATGAATTGTTGCCTGGCATTTGAATGATGGCATCTTAGATAGAGTTGTAATTTCTTTTTAAAAATTGTTTTTGACTCTGTGCACCTTCCCTGCCAGAGGAGAGTCAGTCTCCAGAGAGGGCTCTGACCCCGGGACTCAGGTGAGAACGCCATCTTGTATCCCAGGTCTCTCAGAGACCAGTCCTTTCAGGAGAGCATGTTGGCCACAGAAGCAACAGAGCTTCTTAGTCAGGGTCCTTTAGGGCCTTCATCTTCCACCAGGAGGCAGATCTGAGCTCCAGACCTCTGTGCACCTTCCCTGCAAGAGGAGAACTTGCCTGCAGAGAGTGCTCTGACCACTGGGACTCAGGAGAGAGTTGGACTCCCAGGACTGCTGACAGAGACTAACAGAATCATAGGACTAACAAGCTCTAGCCAGAGACTGCTAGAACATCTAACACCAGAGATTACCAGATGGCAAAAGGCAAACTTAAGGATTTTACTAACAGAAACCAAGACCACTTGGCATCATCAGAACCCAGTTCGCCCACCACAGTGAGTCCTGGACATGCCAACACACCCGAAAAGCAAGATGAGGATTTAAAATCATATCTCATGATGCTGGCATATGATTTTTAAGAAGGGCATCAGTAACTCACTTAAAGAAATACAGGAGAACACTTAAACAGGTAGATGTCCTTAAAGAGGAAGCATAAAAATCCCTTGAAGAAATACAGGAGAACACAACCAAACAGGTGATGGTATTGAACAAAACCATCAAAGATCTAAAGATGGAAGTGGAAACTATAAAGAAAACCCAAAGGGAGACAATTCTGGAGATAGAAATCCTAGGAAAGAAATCAGGAACCATAGATGCGAGCATCAGCAACAGAATACAAGAGATGGAAGAGAGAATCTCAGGTGCAGAAGATTCCATAGAAAACATGGACACAAGAATCAAAGAAAATGCAAAATGCAAAATGCAAAAAAAAATCCTAACTCAAAACATCCAGGAAATTCAAGACACAATGAGAAGACCAAACCTAAGGATAATAGGTATAGATGAGAATGAAGATTTTCAACTTAAAGGGTCAGTAAATATCGTCAACAAAATTATAGAAGAAACCTCCTCTAGTCTAAAGAAAGAAATGCCCATGAACAAACAAAAAGCCTACAGAGCTCCAAATAGACTGATAGAAAAGAAATTCATCCTGACACATAATAATCAGAACAACAAATGCACTAAATAAAGATAGAATATTAAAAACAGTAAGGGAAAAAGGTCAAGTAACATATACAGGATTAAAATTACACCAGACTTCTCACCAGAGACTATGAAAGCCAGAAGATCCTGGGCAGATGTTATACAGACCCTAAGAGAACACAAATGCCAGCCCAGGCTACTATATCCAGCAAAACTCTCAATTACCATAGATGGGGAAACCAAAGTATTCCATGACAAAACCAAATTCACACAATATCTTTCCACGAATCCAGGCCTTCAAAGGATAATAAAGGGAAAACTCCAACACAAGGAGGGAAATGACACCCTAGAAAAAGCAAGAAAGTAATCCTTAAACAAACCTAAAAGAAGATAGCCGAAAGAACAGAATCTAAACTCTAACAACCAAAATAACAGGAAGCAACAATTACTTTTCCTTAATATCTCTAAATATCAATGGACTCAATTCCCCAATAAAAAGATGTGGACTAACAGACTGGCTACAGAAACAAGGCCCAACATTTTGCTGTGTACAGGAAACTCAGGGACAAAGACAGAAACTACCTCAGAGTAAAAGGCTGGAAAACAATTTCCCAAGCAAACGGTCTGAAGAAACAAGCTGGAGAAGCCATTCTAATATCGAATGAAATCGACTTCCAACCCAACGTTATCAAAAAAAGTCAAGGAGGGGCACTTCATACTCATCAAAGGTAAAAATCTATTGAGGTGAACTCTCAATTCTGAATATCTATCCTTCAAATGCAAGGGCATCCACATTTATTAAGGAAACTATAGTAAAGCTCAAAGCACACATTGCACCTCACACAATAATAGTGGGAGACTTCAACACCCTACTCTCATCAATGGACAGATCGTGGAAACAGAAACTAACAGAAGTTATGAAACAAATGGATTTAACAGACATCTACAGAACTTTTTATCCTAAAGCAAAAGGATATACCTTCTTCTGAGCACTTCATGGCACCTTGTCCAAAATAGACCATAAAATTGGTCACAAAACAGGCCTCAACAGATACAAGAATATTGAAATTGTCCCATGTATCCTATCAGATCACCATGGACTAAGGCTGATCTTCAATAACAACATAAATAATAGAAAGCCAACATTTATGTGGAAGCTGAACAACACTCTACTCAATGATAACTTGGTCAAGGAAGAAATAAAGAAGTTAAAGACTTTTTAGAGTTTAATGAAAATGAAGCCACAACATACCCAAACTATGGGACACAATGAAAGCAGTTCTAAGAGGAAAATTCATAGCTCTGATTGCCACCAAAAAGAAACTAGAGAGAGCATCCATTAGCAGCTTGACAGCACACTTAAAAGCCCAAAAAGAACAAAAAAAGCACACCTAAAAAATCAAAAGGGCTGGGCGTGGTGGTGCATGCCTTTAATCCCAGCACTCAGGAGGCAGAGGCAGGTGCATTTCTGAGTTTGAAGTCAACCTGATCTACAAAGTGAGTTCTAGGACAGCCAGGGTTATATAGAGAAACCCTGTCTCGAAAAAAACAAACAAACAAACAAACAAACAAACAAAAAAACCAAAACCAAAACCAAAACCAAACCAAAAAACAAAACAAAACAAAACAAAAACAAAAACAAAAAAGAAAAAGAAAAACAAAAACAAATCAAAAGGAAGCAAATTCACCCAAGAGGAGTAGACAGCAGTAAATAATCAAACTCAGGGCTGAAATCAAGTAGAAACAAAAAGAACTATACAAAGAATCCAGGAGCTGTTTTGTTTTGTTTTTTGTTTTTTTGTTTTTGTTTGTTTTTTTTTTTTTGAGCAAATCAACAAGATAGATAAATCCTTACCCAGACTAGAGGCCATAGGGACAGTATCCTAATTAACAAAATCAGAAATTAAAAGGGATACATAACAACAGAACCTGAGGAAATCCAAAACATCATCAGATCCTACTACAAAAGACTATACTCAACAAAACTGTAAAACCTGGATGAAATGGACAACTTCCTAGACAGATACCAAGTACCAAAGTTAAATCAGGATCAGATTAATGATCTAAGCAGTCCCATATCCCCTAAAGAAAGAGAAGCAGTCATTAATAGTCTCCCAACCAAAAAATGCCCATGGCCGGATGGGTTTAGTGCAGAGTTCTATCAGACCTTCTTCCAATTCTCCTCAAACTATTACACAAAATAGAAACAGAATGTACTCTGCCTTATTCACTCTATGAAGCCACAATTACTCTGATACCTAAACCACACAAAGACCCAGCAAAGAAAGAGAACTTCAGACCAAATTCTCTTATGAGTATTGATGCAAAAATACTCAATAAAATTCATGCTAACCAAATCCAAAAACACATCAAAATGATCATCCATTATGATCACATAAGCCTCATCCCAGGGATTCAGGGATGGTTTAATATACAGAAATCCAACATAATCCACTATATAAGTAAACTCAAAGACAAAAACCACTTTATCGTTTCATTAGATGCTGAGAAAGCATTTGACAATATCTAACACCCATTCATGATAAAAGTCTCAGAAGAATCAGGAATTCAAGATCTATACCTTAACATAATAAAAGCAAAATACAGCAAACCAGTAGCCAACATTAAACTAAATGGAGAGAAACTTGAAGCAATCCCACTATAATCAGGGACTAGACAAGGCTGCCCATTTTTTCCCTACCTATTCAATATAGTACTTGAAGTCCTAGCCAGAGCAATTCGACAACAAAAGGAGATCAAGGGGATACAAATTGGAAAGCAAGAAGTCAAAATATCACTTTTTGCAGATGATATGATAGTTCATATAAGTGGCCCTAAAAATTCCACCAGAGAACTCATAAACCTGATAAATAGCTTCAGTACAGTAGCTGGATATAAAATTAACTAAAACAAATCACTGGCCTTTCTCTACACAAAGGATAAACAGGCTGAGAAAGAAATTAGGGAAACAACACCCTTCTCAATAGTCACAAATAATATAAAATATCTCGGCGTGACTCTAACTAAGGAAGTGAAAGATCTGTATGATAAGAACTTCAAGTCTCTGAAGAAAGAAATCAAAGAAGATCTCAGAAGATAGAAATATCTCCCATGCTCATGGATTGGTAGGATTAATATAGTAAAAATGACTACCTTGCTGAAAGCAATCTACTTATTCAATGCAATCCCCATGAAAATTCCAACTCAATTCTTCACAGAGTTAGAAATGGAAATTTGCAAATTCATCTGGAATAACAAAAAACCTAGGATAACAAAAAACCTAGGATAACAAAAACTCTTCTCAACAATAAAACAACCTCTAGTGGAATCACCATGCCTGATCTCAAGCTGTACTACAGAGGAATTGTGATAAAAAACTGCATGGTACTGGTACAGCGACAAACAGCTAGATCAATGGAATAGAACTGAAGACCCAGAAATGAACCCACACACCTATGGTCACTTGATCTTTGACAAAGGAGCTGAAACCATCCAGTGGAAAAAGCATTTTCAACAAATAGTGCTGGCTCAACAGGTTGTTATCATGTAGAAGAATGTAAATTGATCCTTTCTTATCTCCTTGTACAAAGCTCAAGTCTAAGTGGAACAAGAAACTCCACAAAAACCAGAGACACTGAAACTTATAGAGGAGAAAGTAGGGAAAAGCCTCAAAAAAAAAAAAAAAAAAAAAAAAAAACACAGGGGAAAAATTCCTGAACAGAACGGCTATGGTTTGTGCTGTAAGATTGAGAATTGACAAATGGGACCTCATACAATTGCAAAGCTTCAGAGAGGCAAAAGACACCGTCAATAAGACAAAAAGGCCACCAACAGATTGGGAAAAGATCTTTACCAACCCCAAATCTGATAGGGGACTAATATCCAATATATATAAATAACTCAAGAAGCTGGATTCCAGATAATCAAATAATCCCATTAAAAATGGGGTACATTGGAAAGAACTCAAGAAGGTGGACTCAAGAAAATCAAATAACCCCATTAAAAATGGGGTTCAGAGCTAAACAAAGAATTCTAACCTGAGGAATACTGAATGGCAGAAAAGCACCTGAAAAAAATGTTCAGCATCCTTAATCATCAGGGAAATGCAAATCAAAACAACCCTGAGATTCCACCTCACACCAGTCAGAATGGCTAAGATCAAAAATTCAAGTGACAGTAGATGCTGGCGAGGATGTGGAGGAAGAGGAACACTCCTCCATTGTTGGTGGGATTGCAAGCTTGTACAACCACTCTGAAAATCAGTCTGGCAGTTCCTCAGAAAATTGGACATAGTACTACCGGAGGATCCAGCAATACCTCTCCTGGGCATATATCCAGAAGATGTTCCAACCGGTAAGAAGGACACATGCTCCACTATGTTCATAGCAGCCTTATTTATAATAGCCAGAAGCTGGAAAGAACCCAGATGCCCCTCAACAGAGGAATGGATACAGAAAATGTGGTACATTTACACAATGGAGTACTACTCAGCTATTAAAAAGAATGAATTTATGAAATTCCTAGGCAAATGGACGAACTTGGAGGGCATCATCCTGAGTGAGGTAACCCAATCAAAAAAGAACTCACATGATATGTACTCACTGATAAGTGGATATTAGCCCAGAAACTTAGAATACCCAAGATATAAGATACAAATTGCGAAACACATGAAAGTCAAGAAGAACGAAGACCAAAGTGTGGATACTTTGCCCCTTCTTAGAATTGGGAATAAAACACCCATGGAAGGAATTACAGAGACAAAGTTTGGAGCTGAGACAAAAGGATGGACCATCTAGAGACTGCCATACCTGGAGATCCATCCCATAACCAGCCTCCAAACGCTGACACCATTGCAGACACTAGCAAGATTTTGCTGAAAGGACCCTGATATAGCTGTCTCTTTTGAGACTATGCTGGGGCCTAGCAAACATCCAAGTGGATGCTCACAGTCAGCTATTGGATGGATCCCAGGGCCCCCAATGGAGGATCGAGAGAAAGTACCTGTAGTGGCTATTCCTGGTTGTCAACTTGACAATATTTGGAATGAACTACAATCCGGAATTGGAAGGCTCACCAGTGACCCTTATCTGGAGGCTTGGAGATCCTTATCTGGATCTTGGTTTGAAGATCTTGAGCCATAGTGGCTATGGATTCCAGAAGATTGAATCTCCGAGTTAAGGAACACACCTTTAATCTGGGCTATGCCTTTCATCTGGGATTAAAGGTGTGGTGGAACACACCTTTAATCTGGGCTACACCTTTTGCTGGAGACAATATAAGGACATTGGAAGAAGGGAGTCTAGCTCTTGCTCTTGCTCCTTCGCCTGCTTGCTGCGTGAGACTGAGTAACTGCTAGATCCTTGGACTTCCATTCACAGCTGCGACTGAACCATTGTTGGGAATTGGGCTGCCGACTGTAAGTCATCAATAAATTCCTTTACTATTTAGAAATTATCCATAAGTTCTGTGACTCTAGAGAACCCTGACTAATACAGAAGTTGGTACCAGGAGTGGGGTCCCATGGATATATTGTGTAAAGCATAATTGTCCACAATGGGAAGGTCCAGAAGATATGCCTTTCACCAGCTCTATAAGACGCAAATTGGTGAGAGGGGCACCAGCACATTTGAAGGGTTTTGTTCTTTCCCTTTTCCTTGTGCCAGATCTTAGCATTGGAGATGCTTCTGCTCAATTAGATGAATTAAATTCACTGGGTTTAGTTGGATTCCGAGGTAACAAGGGCCAGGTGGCAGCATTGAATCGCCCGAGACAAGGTGATTCTAGTTATTATAATGGACAGCGTAGACAAAAGAATGTTTATAATAACATACCCAGTAATGGTCAGCACAGGAGAGGTGAAATTTATAATGGCATGACTCGGTTGGACCTTTGGTACTGGCTAACCAATCATGGTGTTTCCAGGAATGAAATACATAGGAAGCCTACTGCATATTTGTTTGATCTGTATAAGCAGAAAAATTCTCAAACAAATGAAAGAAAGGCTACATTAGATCGTGGTAAACAGCCAAATGAAAGAAAGGCTACATTAGATCGTGGTAAACAGCAATCTCGGCCAGTGAATCAATTTCCAGACTTGAGACAGTTTGCAGATCCAGAACCCCTTGAATGAAGGGGTGGCCAGGTTCCGCTGAGGAAGGATCTTGATAAGACACTCAAAGGTTTTGCTGTTACCCTTTCTCCAGTTCTTCCCCAGAGGGACCTACGGCCTTTTACAAGGGTAACTGTACACTGGGGAAAAGGAAATAATCAGACTTTTCGGGGTCTGCTGGATACTGGTTCTGAGTTGACACTGATCCCAGGGGATCCCAAGAAACATTGTGGCCCTCCAGTTAAAGTAGGGGCTTATGGAGGGCAGGTGATTAATGGAGTTTTGACTGATGTCCGACTCACAGTAGGTCCAGTAGGTCCCCGGACACATCCTGTGGTGATTTCCCCAGTTCCAGAATGTATAATTGGGATAGATATACTCAGAAATTGGCAGAATTCTCATATTGGTTCCCTGAACTGTAGAGTGAGGGCTATTATGGTTGGAAAGGCCAAATGGAAGCCTTTAGAGTTGCCTTTGCCAAAGAAAATAGTGAATCAAAAACAGTATCGTATTCCTGGAGGCATTGCAGAAATTACTGCCACTATCAAGGACTTGAAAGACGCAGGGGTGGTGGTTCCCACCACATCTCCGTTTAACTCTCCTATCTGGCCAGTGCAGAAAACAGATGGATCATGGAGAATGACAGTTGATTATCGAAAACTAAATCAGGTAGTAACTCCAATTGCAGCTGCTGTACCAGATGTAGTTTCGTTACTTGAGCAAATTAACACATCTCCTGGCACCTGGTATGCGGCTATTGATCTGGCAAATGCCTTCTTCTCAGTACCTGTCCATAAGGACCACCAGAAGCAATTTGCTTTCAGTTGGCAAGGCCAACAGTATACCTTCACAGTTTTGCCTCAAGGATATATTAACTCTCCTGCCCTGTGTCATAATTTAGTTAGAAGGGATCTTGATCGTTTGGATCTTCCACAAAATATCACATTGGTGCACTATATTGATGATATTATGCTGATTGGAACAAGTGAGCAGGAAGTAGCAACCACTTTGGACTCATTGGTAACACATATGCGTATCAGAGGATGGGAAATAAATCCAACCAAAATTCAAGGACCATCTACCTCAGTGAAATTCTTAGGAGTCCAGTGGTGTGGGGCATGCAGAGATATTCCTTCTAAGGTGAAAGATAAATTATTGCACCTGGCCCCTCCTACAACCAAGAAAGAAGCACAACGTTTAGTGGGTCTATTTGGATTCTGGAGACAACACATCCCTCACTTGGGTGTGTTACTTAGGCCTATTTACCAAGTGACTCGGAAAGCTGCTAGCTTTGTGTGGGGCCTGGAACAGGAGAAGGCCCTTCAACAGGTCCAGGCTGCTGTGCAGGCTGCTCTACCACTTGGACCATATGACCCAGCAGACCCGATGGTACTTGAGGTGTCTGTGGCTGATAGAGATGCTGTTTGGAGCCTCTGGCAGGCCCCTGTAGGTGAATCACAGAAAAGACCTTTGGGATTTTGGAGCAAAGCTCTGCCATCATCTGCAGACAACTATTCTCCCTTTGAAAAACAGCTCTTGGCCTGCTATTGGGCCTTAGTGGAAACTGAACGTTTGACAATAGGACACCAAGTTACTATGCGACCTGAACTACCCATCATGAGCTGGGTACTATCAGACCCTGCAAGTCATAAAGTGGGACGCGCACAGCAGCAGTCTATTATCAAATGGAAGTGGTATATACGTGATCGGGCCAGAGCAGGTCCTGAAGGCACAAGCAAGTTACATGAAGAAGTTGCTCAAATGCCTATGGTTTCTACTCCTGTTACAATGCCATCTGCTGCCAAGCATGCACCTATAGCCTCATGGGGTGTTCCCTATGATCAACTGACCGAAGAGGAGAAGACTAGAGCCTGGTTTACTGATGGCTCTGCACGTTATGCAGGTACCACCCAGAAGTGGACAGCTGCAGCATTACAACCCCTTTCTGGGACAACCTTGAAAGACACAGGTGAAGGGAAATCTTCACAGTGGGCAGAACTTCGGGCAGTACACATGGTATTACAGTTTGTTTGTAAGAAGAAGTGGCCAGATGTACGATTATTCACTGACTCATGGGCTGTAGCCAATGGATTGGCTGGATGGTCAGGGACTTGGAAAGATCACAATTGGAAAATTGGTGAGAAAGACATCTGGGGAAGAAGTATGTGGATAGATCTCTCCAAATGGGCAAAGGATGTGAAGATATTTGTGTCCCATGTAAATGCTCACCAAAAGGTGACTTCAGCCGAGGAGGAGTTCAATAATCAAGTGGATAAGATGACCCGTTCTGTGGACAGTCAGCCTCTCTCCCCAGCCATCCCTGTCATTGCTCAATGGGCACATGAACAAAGTGGTCATGGTGGTCGAGATGGAGGTTATGCTTGGGCTCAGCAACACGGGCTTCCACTCACCAAAGCTGACCTGGCTACTGCTGCTGCTGATTGCCAGATCTGCCAACAGCAGAAACCAACACTGAGCCCCAGATATGGCACCATTCCTCGAGGTGACCAGCCAGCAACCTGGTGGCAGGTTGACTACATTGGACCACTTCCTTCGTGGAAAGGACAGCGTTTTGTTCTTACTGGAGTAGATACTTATTCTGGTTATGGATTTGCCTTTCCTGCACGTAATGCCTCTGCTAAAACCACCATTCACGGATTGACAGAATGCCTCATCTATCGTCATGGTATTCCACACAGTATTGCTTCTGACCAAGGAACTCATTTCACAGCCAGAGAAGTTCGACAGTGGGCCCACGATCATGGAATACACTGGTCTTACCACATTCCCCATCATCCTGAAGCAGCTGGGCTGATAGAAAGATGGAATGGCCTTTTGAAGACGCAGTTACAGCGCCAATTAGGTGGTAACAGCTTGGAAGGCTGGGGCAGAGTTCTTCAGAAGGCAGTATATGCTTTGAATCAGCGCTCGATATATGGTACAGTTTCACCCATAGCCAGGATTCATGGGTCCAGGAATCAAGGGGTGGAAAAGGGAATAGTTCCACTTACTATCACTCCTTGTGACCCTCTAGGAAAATTTTTGCTTCCTGTCCCCATAACTCTAGGTTCTGCTGGCCTAGAAGTTTTGGCTCCAGAGAGGGGAATGCTCCTACCAGGAGCTACAACAAACATTCCATTGAACTGGAAGCTCAGACTTCCCCCTGGTCATTTTGGGCTTCTAATGCCCTTAAACCAACAGGCTAAAAAAGGAATAACAGTGTTAGGAGGGGTGATAGATCCAGATTACCATGGGGAAATTGGATTACCTCTTCACAATGGTGGTAAGCAAGATTATGTCTGGAGTGTAGGAGATCCCTTAGGGCGTCTCTTAGTACTACCATGTCCTGTGATTAAAGTCAATGGGAAACTACAACAGCCTAATCCAAGCAGGATGACAAAGGATGCAGACCCATCAGGAATGAAGGTATGGGTCAATCCTCCAGGAAAAGAGCCAAGACCTGCTGAGGTGCTGGCTGAAGGTGAAGGAAATACAGAATGGGTAGTAGAGGAAGGTAGTTATAAATACCAATTAAGGCCACGTAACCAGTTGCAGAAACGAGGATTATAAAGTAATATGAATGCCCATTGTAAATTTACTAATGCGTTTGCGATTGTACGAGGGATAGTTATATCATGTTAGGCGTATTTACAACCTTGTTATTGTTTCATGTGAACATGAGATATTATTTGTGTCAAGTTGACAAGGGGTGGATTGTAGTGGCTATTCCTGGTTGTCAACTTGACAATATTTGGAATGAACTACAATCCGGAATTGGAAGGCTCACCAGTGACCCTTATCTGGAGGCTTGGAGATCCTTATCTGGATCTTGGTTTGAAGATCTTGAGCCATAGTGGCTATGGATTCCAGAAGATTGAATCTCCGAGTTAAGGAACACACCTTTAATCTGGGCTATGCCTTTCATCTGGGATTAAAGGTGTGGTGGAACACACCTTTAATCTGGGCTACACCTTTTGCTGGAGACAATATAAGGACATTGGAAGAAGGGAGTCTAGCTCTTGCTCTTGCTCCTTCGCCTGCTTGCTGCGTGAGACTGAGTAACTGCTAGATCCTTGGACTTCCATTCACAGCTGCGACTGAACCATTGTTGGGAATTGGGCTGCCGACTGTAAGTCATCAATAAATTCCTTTACTATTTAGAAATTATCCATAAGTTCTGTGACTCTAGAGAACCCTGACTAATACAGTACCCAAGGAGCTAAAGGGATCTGCAACCCTATAGAAGGAACAACAATATGAACTAACCAGTACCCCGGAGCTTGTGTCTCTAGCTGCATATGTATCAGAAGATGGCCTAGTCGGCCATCAGTGAAAAGAGAGGCCCATTGGTCATGCATACTTCATATGCCTCAGTACAGAGGAACGCCAGGGCCAAGAAGTGGGAGTGGGTGGGTGGAGGAGTGGGTGGGGATGGTGTGGGGACTTTTGGGATAGTATTGGAAATGTAAATGAAATAAATACCTAATAAAAAGTATATTTAAAAAAAAGAGTTGAGCAGAATGGACAAGCACTGTGGGAGTTACTATGTTTAATGTAGAAAAAAATAAATGCATTCCATGAGAGAGAACTGCTGGTTGAGACCTTATGGTGGTCTTACTCACTTTCCTACAAGTTACTGTTAGAAGCATTTGGAACATGTTAGCATCACAAGATCCAGGCCTCTCTGCTACACTCGGTGAACTATGTCTGGAGTATTTGAACAATAGCCTCTGTATCTGAAAGTAAAGTCAATTTGGTTCACAACATGAACTGTGGTTAAAGTGATTGCTGAGTTTGGGTAAAAAAATGGGGTACAGAGCTAAACAAAGAATTCTCAACTGAGGAATACCAAATGGCTGAGAAGCACCTGAAAAAATGTTCAACATCCTTAATCATCAGAGAAATGCAAATCAAAACAACCCCGAGATTCCACCTCACACCAGTCAGAATGGCTAAGATCAAAAACTCAGGTGACAGCAGATGCTGGTGAGAATGTTGAGAAAGAGGAACACTTCCGGATGGGATTGCAGGCTTGTACAACCACTCTGGAAGTCAGTCTGGCGGTTCCTCAGAAAATTGGACATAGTACTACCGGAAGATCCAGCAATACCTCTCCTGCGCATATACCCAGAAGATGTTCCAACTGGCAATAAGAACACATGCTCCACTATGTTCATAGCAGCTTTATTTATAATAGCCAGAAGCTGGAAAGAACCCAGATGCCCCTCAACAGAGCAATGGATACAGAAAATATGGTACATTTACACAATGGAGTACTAGTGTGCCATTAAAAACAATGAATCTAGGCAAATGGATGAATCTGGAGGGCATCATCCTGAGTGAGGTAACCCAATCACAAAAGAACACACATGATATGCACTCACTGATAAGCGGATATTAGCCCAGAAACAGAATACTCAAGATACAATTTGGAAAACAAATGAAACTAAGGAAGAAGGAGGACCAAAGTGTGGATACTTCATTCCTTCTTAGAATAGGGAACAAAGTACCCATGGAAAGAGTTATAGAGACAAAGTTTGGAGCTGAGATGGAAAGAAGGACCATGCAGAGACTGCCCCACCCAGGGGTCCATCCCATAAACAACCACCAAACCCAGACACTATTGCATATGCCAGCAAGATTTTGGTGATAGGAGCCCTGATATAGCTGTCTCTTGTGAGGCTATGCCAGTGCCTGGCAAATACAGAAGTGGATGCTCACAGTCATCTATTGGATGGAACACAGGGCCCACAATGAAAGAGCTAGAGAAAGTACCCAAGGAGCTAAAGAGGTCTGCAACCCTACAGGAGGAATAACAATATGAAGTAACTAGTACCCCATAGAGCTTGTGTCTCTAGTTGCATATGTAGCAGAGGCCTAGTAGGTATTGCTAAGATTATATGCCCCAGTATAGCGGAATGCCAGGGCCAGGAAGCAGAAGTGGGTGGGTGTCTTAGTCAGGGTTTCTATTCTTGCACAAACATCATGACCAAGAAGCAAGTTTGGGAGGAAAGGGTTTATTCGGCTTACACTTCCATACTGCTGTTCATCACCAAGGAAATCAGGACTGGAACTCAAGCAGGTCAGGAAGCAGGAGCTGATGCAGAGGCCATGGAGGGATGTTCCTTACTGGCTTGCATCCCCTGGCTTGCTCAGCCTGCTCTCTTATAGAACCAAGATTACCAGCCCAGAGATGGTCCCACCCAAAAGGGGCCTTTCCCCCTTGATCACTAATTGAGAAAATGCCTTACAGTTGTATCTCATGGAGGCATTTCCTCAACTGAAGCTCCTTTCTCTGTGATAACTCCAGCTGTGTCAAGTTGACAAAAAACTAGCCAGTACATTGGGTTTGGTAGCAGGGCGGGGGCGGGGGGGGGGGGGAGGGTATAGGGGACTTTCAGGATAGCATTTGAAATGTCAATGAAGAAAATATCTAATAAAAATATTGTTTTAAAAAAAATCTGATTTTGCCACTTGCTTGACTCCTGTAGTCTGTGTCATTGACTCTGACCTTCTTACTCCTGACCCCAAGGGTCTTAGTCGGGGTGGCAAGCAACACTAACTAATAGGTGGGGTTTGTAATCATATAAGTAATGAGGATGCTTTGAATCATCCCCTGACTGTGAGAATTAATGGGGTTCTGCTCTTGGTTGCTGAGTACAACTTTGAAGTGAATGCTTTTGGTTTAATCTTATATTTTATTTTGTTATATATGGTTATTTATTAGTAGTTTGTTATTTCCTAATGAGAGACAGAAAGGGAATGGACCTGGGGGAGAGTGGCTGTCAGGAAGAACTGGGAGGACTAGAGGAAGGAGAAACTATATCAGGATATATTGTATGAGAAAATATTCTATTTTCAATAAAAGGAAAATGAAACAATGAAAAAAACTTTTATTAAAAAGATCTATTTTAGGACTGGAGAGATGGCTTAGCTGTTAAGAGCACTGACTGCTCTTTCAGAGGTCTGGAGTTCAGTTCTCAGCAACTACTTAGTGGCTCACAATCATCTGTATTGGTACCTGATGTCCTCTTCTGGTGTGTCTGAAGGTAGTTACAGTGTTCTGATAAAGTAAAAATAAATCTTAAGATCAAATCTTCTTCAAATTTCATAGTAATAGAGAAATTTCAAGTGTTGCTCTGTGGTATTCTAGCTGGCCCTTTGTTGAACAGCAGCACCTTTTACAGTTGACCACAATATAAACAATACTCTCTTCTAAAATTGGCCTTACTTGATATGGGAAAAAATATATCCTTCAAGTCTGTTTTCACAGGTGATTCACAGTTGCACTGAACACCATGGGCGTCACCTCCCAAAGATGAAGTCAAGTTCACGAGCTTCATTTGATTCTGTTACCTATGTTTACAAACTGTGTCCACTAAGCACTATCCAACCCTTGAAGGGAACACTTCAGAATAGTCAGTTTGGGTACCTTATGTAAAAAAAGCTTGGTAGTGATTTATAAATATTTCCTCCAAAATAAGCTCATTAAGACTCCTGATGTTCTAAAGGGAGGGAAGACACGCCCTCCTCCAGGGAGGCTCCTGAAAACTCAGGGGCAAACAATAGCTCAATATTTCAATAGCTTTTGGAAGTCCCTGAAATTCACAAGGCCCCTCACTTCGCAAATATAAATATATAAATATAAATACATGAGCAGTAAGGGCTGCTGAGAGACACTTTCAGACAAGGTGGACTGAGCTGTCCACCAAGAACAGAAATCAGCACTTTACATTTTTATTTTAAAAGACAGGGCCTCATGTAGTCCAGGCGAGCTCTAAACTTGCTATGTAGCTGCTGACAGTTAGCTTCTGAGTTTTGCTTCCCCTTGAGTGCTGTATTTGTAAGAGTAAAGTCCTATGCCTAGTTTATGCAGGGATGGATACAAAAGCCAGAACTTGTGCATGTTAGATAAGGATGCTACCAACTGAGCTATAGCCCCGGCTTTTGTCAAGGGTCTTTAACTCATTAAGTATTCCCAGTAGCCCTCCAGGGCCTTGTGCTTGCTGGGTAAATGCCTTACCACTGAGCTACACCACTAGCCCTCTTGTTTTTGGTTGTGTTTTGTTGTTTTGTCTTTTAATCTTTTTATCTTTTTCTGCCTTTGCACTTTTTTTTTTTTTTATTTTTGTTTTGTTTGTTTGGTTGAGACAAAATTGTGATGCTGACTATATCTCAGGCTGGCCTGAAAATCACTGTGTAGCCCAGACTGGCCTCTGATTTGGGATTTTTTTGCCTCAGCTTCCTGAATGCTAAGATTGCAGGTATGAGTCACCACACTCGACTCTAGCTATGGTGCTCAGCTTTAATGAGTGTCAGTTCTACATTTTACTTTTTATTTCAAAATACCTTTCTCTCTCTCTCTCTCTCTCTCTCTCTCTCTCTCTCTCTCTCTCTCTCCCTCTCTCTCTCTCTCTCTCTCTCTCTAGCATTGGTCAGATGAAAAAAGCCTAAAAATACTTATGGAGTCACAATATATTCCATTAGATATAATGTGGCTTGGTGCACTGTATAGTCAGTAAGGAAACATCTCCATGCATAGCTCCGTATTCCTTAAGCTGCAGTTAAGTCTAAACTTTTTATTTTTCCAGGAAGCCTCCTAAAGTGTACAGTTGCAGATGATGTATCAACATCAAAGCTGATATACTGCGTCTATGTGTGCATGGAAGGACAGAGGAGAGGGAAAATGTAGATCATAAGATAAAACTCTTTGGGAAAAATATGTGTAAGGAATCCGGAAGCTCTCATTAAGAAAATGTAGCATGTGAGGCAAATGTGAAAACCACTACATTACAGAAACAGAAACACTCCTCCTCCACATTTGCAGTAGATGTGCAGCTTGGCCTTCAAGGGAGTCCTCTAGCAACTGGAGCAAGGTTGTCTCTGCCTCTGCTGCCTGCCATTGGCTCCTTTTCTGCTAACTGGACTGCCTTGTCTGGCCTCACTGGGACAGGATGCACTTAGTCCTGTGGTGACTTGATGCGCCAGGGAGGGCTGGTACTCGTGAGGATCTTCTGTTCTCTGAGGAGAAGGAGAGCTGGTAATGGCATAATGGGGGAGGGGGTTTGTGAGGGTGGGACTTGGAGGAGAGGAGGGAGGGGGTTGTAATCTGGATGTAAAGTGAATAAATAAATTAATAATAACAAAAAGGAAAGAAAAGAAAATGTAGCATAGTGGATCAGAAGGAAAAGGGGTTGCCTTCCTCTTAGGCTTCTTCCAGCCTTCCTCTAATTCAACCACAGCTCCCCTCCCCACCAGCCCTGACTTCAGTCCGTTGGTTGGGTCTAAGTATCTGCATCTGCCTTAGTCAGTTGCTGGTTGGGCCTCTCAGAGGACAGCCATGCTAGGCTCCTCTCTGTAAGCATGTAATAGCATTAGTAATAGTGTCAGGCCTTGGAGCCTCCCCTTGAGATGGATCTCAAGAAGGCCCTGTCACTAGACTGCCTTTCCCTCAACCTCTTCTCCATTTTTGTTCTTTTAGGCAGGAACATTTCTCAGTCAGAAATTTTGAGTGTGGGTTGGCAACCTCATCCCTTCACTTGAGACCCTGTCTATTTATTGGAGGTGAACTCTACAAGTACCCTCTCCCCACTGTAGGGCATGGTATCTAAGGTTCCCCTTTGAGTCTTGAGAGTCTCTCACCTCCCAAGTCTCTGGTACTTTCTACAGGGATCCTCCACCTCTCTCCACCCCGAGGTTGCACATTTCCATTCATTCTGCTGGCCCTCAGGGCTTCTCTTCTGTCTCCCCGCCCCCTAGACCTGATCATCATGTTCCCCTTTCCTCTCCCTCTCTACTCTCCTACCCAGGTCCCTTCTCCCTCTGCCTCCCCTGATTATTTTCTTCTCCCTCCCAAGTGGGGTTGAAGCATCCTCACTTGGCCCTTCTGCTTGTTAAACTTCTTTTTTTTTTTCCATTTTTTATTAGGTATTTAACTCATTTACATTTCCAATGCTATACCAAAAGTCCCCCATATCCACCCACCCCCACTCCCCTGCCCACCCACTCCCCCTTTTTGGCCCTGGTATTCCCCTGTACTGGGGCATATAAAGTTTGCAAGTCCAATGGGCCTCTCTTTCCAGTGATGGCCGACTAGGCCATCTTTTGATATATATGCAGCTAGAGTCAAGAGCTCCGGGGTACTGGTTAGCTCATAATGTTGTTCCACCTATAGGGTTGCAGATCCCTTTAGCTCCTTGGCTACTTTCTCTAGCTCCTCCATTGGGAGCCCTATGATCCATCCATTAGCTGACTGTGAGCATCCACTTCTGTGTTTGCTGGGCCCCGGCATAGTCTCACAAGAGACAGCTACATCTGCGTCCTTTCAATAAAATCTTGCTAGTGTATGCAATGGTGTCAGCGTTTGGATGCTGATTATGGGGTGGATCCCTGGCTATGGCAGTCTCTACATGGTCCATCCTTTCATCTCAGCTCCAAACTCCGTCTCTGTAACTCCTTCCATGGGTGTTTTGTTCCCAAATCTAAGGAGGGGCATAGTGTCCACACTTCAGTCTTCATTCTCCTTGAGTTTCATGTGTTTAGCAAATTATATCTTATATCTTGGGTATCCTAGGTTTGGGGCTAATATCCACTTATCAGTGAATACATATTGTGTGAGTTTCTTTGTGAATGTGTTACCTCACTCAGGATGATGCCCTCCAGGTCCATCCATTTGGCTAGGAATTTCATAAATTCATTCTTTTTAATAGCTGAGTAGTACTCCATTGTGTAGATGTACCACATTTTCTGTATCCATTCCTCTGTTGAGGGGCATCTGGGTTCTTTCCAGCTTCTGGCTATTATAAATAAGGCTGCTATGAACATAGTGGAGCATGTGTCCTTCTTACCAGTTGGGGCATCTTCTGGATATATGCCCAGGAGAGGTATTGCTGGATCCTCCGGTAGTACTATGTCCAATTTTCTGAGGAACCGCCAGACGGATTTCCAGAGTGGTTGTACAAGCCTGCAATCCCACCAACAATGGAGGAGTGTTCCTCTTTCTCCACATCCACGCCAGCATCTGCTGTCACCTGAATTTTTGATCTTAGCCATTCTGACTGGTGTGAGGTGGAATCTCAGGGTTGTTTTGATTTGCATTTCCCTGATGATTAAGGATGTTGAACATTTTTTCAGGTGCTTCTCTGCCATTCGGTATTCCTCAGGTGAGAATTCTTTGTTCAGTTCTGAGCCCCATTTTTTAATGGGGTTATTTGATTTTCTGAAGTCCACCTTCTTGAGTTCTTTATATATGTTGGATATTAGTCCCCTATCTGATTTAGGATAGGTAAAGATCCTTTCCCAATCTGTTGGTGGTCTTTTTGTCTTATTGACGGTGTCTTTTGCCTTGCAGAAACTTTGGAGTTTCATTAGGTCCCATTTGTCAATTCTCGATCTTACAGCACAAGCCATTGCTGTTCTGTTCAGGAATTTTTCCCCTGTGCCCATATCTTCAAGGCTTTTCCCCACTTTCTCCTCTATAAGTTTCAGTGTCTCTGGTTTTATGTGAAGTTCCTTGATCCACTTAGATTTGACCTTAGTACAAGGAGATAAGTATGGATCGATTCGCATTCTTCTACATGATAACAACCAGTTGTGCCAGCACCAATTGTTGAAAAGGCTGTCTTTCTTCCACTGGATGGTTTTAGCTCCCTTGTCGAAGATCAAGTGACCATAGGTGTGTGGGTTCATTTCTGGGTCTTCAATTCTATTCCATTGGTCTACTTGTCTGTCTCTATACCAGTACCATGCAGTTTTTACCACAATTGCTCTGTAGTAAAGCTTTAGGTCAGACATGGTGATTCCACCAGAGGTTCTTTTATCCTTGAGAAGAGTTTTTGCTATCCTAGGTTTTTTGTTATTCCAGATGAATTTGTAAAGTGCTCCTTCTAATTCGTTGAAGAATTGAGTTGGAATTTTGATGGGGATTGCATTGAATCTGTAGATTGCTTTTGGCAAGATAGCCATTTTTACAATGTTGATCCTGCCAATCCATGAGCATGGGAGATCTTTCCATCTTCTGAGATCTTCTTTAATTTCTTTCTTCAGAGATTTGAAGTTCTTATCATACAGATCTTTCACCTCCTTAGTTAGAGTCACGCCAAGATATTTTATATTATTTGTGACTATTGAGAAGGGTGTTGTTTCCCTAATTTCTTTCTCAGCCTGTTTATTCTTTGTATAGAGAAAGGCCATTGACTTGTTTGAGTTTATTTTATATCCAGCTACTTCACCGAAGCTGTTTATCAGGTTTAGGAGTTCTCTGGTAGAATTTTTAGGGTCACTTATATATACTATCATATCATCTGCAAAAAGTGATATTTTGACTTCCTCTTTTCCAATTTGTATCCCCTTGATCTCCTTTTGTTGTCGAATTGCTCTGGCTAATACTTCAAGTACTATGTTGAAAAGGTAGGGAGAAAGTGGGCAGCCTTGTCTAGTCCCTGATTTTAGTGGGATTGCTTCCAGCTTCTCTCCATTTACTTTGATGTTGGCTACTGGTTTGCTGTAGATTGCTTTTATCATGTTTAGGTATGGGCCTTGAATTCCTGATCTTTCCAAAACTTTTATCATGAATGGGTGTTGGATCTTGTCAAATGCTTTTTCTGCATCTAACGAGATGATCATGTGGTTTTTGTCTTTGAGTTTGTTTATATAATGGATTACATTGATGGATTTTCGTATATTAAACCATCCCTGCATCCCTGGAATAAAACCTACTTGGTCAGGATGGATGATTGCTTTAATGTGTTCTTGGATTCGGTTAGCGAGAATTTTATTGAGGATTTTTGCATCGATATTCATAAGAGAAATTGGTCTGAAGTTCTCTATCTTTGTTGGATCTTTCTGTGGTTTAGGTATCAGAGTAATAGTGGCTTCATAAAATGAGTTGGGTAGAGTACCTTCTACTTCTATTTTGTGAAATAGTTTGTGCAGAATTGGAATTAGATCTTCTTTGAAGGTCTGATAGAACTCTGCACTAAACCCATCTGGTCCTGGGCTTTTTTTGGTTGGGAGACTATTAATAACTGCTTCTATTTCTTTACGTGATATGGGACTGTTTAGATGGTCAACTTGATCCTGATTCAACTTTGGTACCTGGTATCTGTCCAGAAATTTGTCCATTTCGTCCAGGTTTTCCAGTTTTGTTGAGTATAGCCTTTTGTAGAAGGATCTGATGGTGTTTTGGATTTCTTCAGGATCTGTTGTTATGTCTCCCTTTTCATTTCTGATTTTGTTAATTAGGATTTTGTCCCTGTGCCCTTTAGTGAGTCTAGCTAAGGGTTTATCTATCTTGTTGATTTTCTCAAAGAACCAACTCCTCGTTTGGTTAATTCTTTGAATAGTTCTTCTTGTTTCCACTTGGTTGATTTCACCCCTGAGTTTGATTATTTCCTGCCGTCTACTCCTCTTGGGTGAATTTGCTTCCTTTTTTTCTAGGGCTTTTAGATGTGTTGTCAAGCTGCTAGTATGTGCTGTCTCCCGTTTCTTCTTGGAGGCACTCAGAGCTATGAGTTTCCCTCTTAGAAATGCTTTCATTGTGTCCCATAGGTTTGGGTACATTGTGGCTTCATTTTCATTAAACTCTAAAAAGTCTTTAATTTCTTTCTTTATTCCTTCCTTGACCAAGGTATCATTGAGAAGAGTGTTATTCAGTTTCCACGTGAATGTTGGCTTTCCATTATTTATGTTGTTATTGAAGATCAGTCTTAGGCCATGGTGGTCTGATAGGATACATGGGACAATTTCAATATTTTTGTATCTATTGAGGCCTGTTTTGTGACCAATTATATGGTCAATTTTGGAGAAGGTCCCGTGAGGTGCTGAGAAGAAGGTATATCCTTTTGTTTTAGGATAAAATGTTCTGTAGATATCTGTCAGGTCCATTTGTTTCATAACTTCTGTTAGTTTCACTGTGTCCCTGTTTAGTTTCTGTTTCCACGATCTGTCCTTTGAAGAAAGTGGTGTGTTGAAGTCTCCCACTATTATTGTGTGAGGTGCAATGTATGCTTTGAGCTTTACTAAAGTGTCTCTAATGAATGTGGCTGCCCTTGCATTTGGAGCGTAGATATTCAGAATTGAGAGTTCCTCTTGGAGGATTTTACCTTTGATGAGTATGAAGTGTCCCTCCTTGTCTTTTTTGATAACTTTGGGTTGGAAGTCGATTTTATCCGATATTAAAATGGCTACTCCAGCTTGTTTCTTCAGTCCATTTGCTTGGAAAATTGTTTTCCAGCCTTTCACTCTGAGGTAGTGTCTGTCTTTTTCCCTGAGATGGGTTTCCTGTAAGCAGCAGAATGTTGGGTCCTGTTTGTGTAGCCAGTCTGTTAGTCTATGTCTTTTTATTGGGGAATTGAGTCCATTGATATTAAGAGATATTAAGGAAAAGTAATTGTTGCTCCCTTTTATTTTTGTTGTTAGAGTTGGCATTCTGTTCTTGTGGCTGTCTTCTTTTTGGTTTGTTGAATGATTACTTTCTTGGTTGTTCTAGGGCGTGATTTCCGTCCTTGTATTGCTTCTTTTCTGTTATTATCCTTTGAAGGGCTGGATTCGTGGAAAGATATTGTGTGAACTTGGTTTTGTCGTGGAATACTTTGGTTTCTCCATCTATGGTAATTGAGAGTTTGGCCGGGTATAGTAGCCTGGGCTGGCATTTGTGTTCTCTTAGTGTCTGTATAACATCTGTCCAGGCTCTTCTGGCTTTCATAGTCTCTGGTGAAAAGTCTGGTGTAATTCTGATAGGCCTTCCTTTATATGTTACTTGACCTTTCTCCCTTACTGCTTTTAATATTCTATCTTTATTTAGTGCATTTGTTGTTCTGATTATTATGTGTCGGGAGGAATTTCTTTTCTGGTCCAGTCTATTTGGAGTTCTGTAGGCTTCTTGTATGATCATGGGCATCTCTTTTTTTATGTTTGGGAAGTTTTCTTCTATTATTTTGTTGAAGATATTAGCTGGCCCTTTAAGTTGAAAATCTTCATTCTCATCAATTCCTATTATCCGTAGGTTTGGTCTTCTCATTGTGTCCTGGATTACCTGGATGTTTTGAGTTAGGATCCTTTTGCATTTTGTATTTTCTTTGACTGTTGTGTCGATGTTCTCTATGGAATCTTCTGCACCTGAGATTCTCTCTTCCATTTCTTGTATTCTGTTGCTGATGCTCGCATCTATGGTTCCAGATCTCTTTCCTAGGGTTTCTATCTCCAGTGTTGCCTCGCTTTGGGTTTTCTTTATTGTGTCTACTTCCCCTTTTAGTTCTAGTATGGTTTTGTTCATTTCCATCACCTGTTTGGCTGTGTTTTCCTGCTTTTCTTTAAGAGCCTGTAACTCTTTAGCAGTGCTCTCCTGTAAATCTTTAAGTGACTTATGAAAGTCCTTCTTGATGTCCTCTATCATCATCATGAGAAATGTTTTTAAATCTGGGTCTAGATTTTCGGTTGTGTTGGGGTGCCCAGGACTAGGTGGGGTGGGAGTGCTGCGTTCTGATGATGGTGAGTGGTCTTGATTTCTGTTAGTAGGATTCTTACGTTTGCCTTTCGCCATCTGGTAATCTCTGAAGCTAGCTGTTTTAGTTGTCACTGTTAAGAGCTTGTTCTTCAGGTGACTCTGTTAGCCTCTATGAGCAGACCTGGAGGGTAGCACTCTCCTTAGTTTCAGTGGGCAGAGTATTCTCTGCAGGCAAGCTCTCTTCTTGCAAGGCAGGTACCCAGATATCTGGTGTTCGAACCAGACTCCTGGCAGAAGTTGTGTTCCACTCACTAGAGGTCTTAGGATCACGTGTGGAATCCTGTGTGGGCCCTTGCGGGTGTCAGGCGACTCAGCTGGCAAGGTAGCCGGGGCTCGAGTGGAGTGGAAGGGGTTTGTGCCCCAGATCAAGCCCGGGTAGCCTGCTTCCCTATGTACCGCAGTCTCAAGTTCCACGCGATTGGATTGGGGTAGGCGCTGTGTTCCACTCACCAGAGGTCTTAGGGTCCCGTGGGGAGTCCCGTGTGGGCCCTTGCGGGTGTTGGGCAAGACTCTGCTGTCAAGGTAGCCCGGGGCTCGAGTCTCGAGTCGAGCGGAAGGGACTTGTGCCCCAGATCAGGCCCGGGTAGCCTGCTTCCCTATGTACCGCAGTCTCGAGTTCCGCGCGATTGGATTGGGGCAGGCACTGTGATCCACTCACCAGAGGTCTTAGGGTCCCGTGGGGAGTCCCGTGTGGACCCTTGCGGGTGTTGGGCAAGACTCTGCTGGCAAGGTAGCCCGGGGCTCGAGTCACGAGTCAAGCGGAAGGGACTTGTGCCCCAGATCAGGCCCGGGTAGCCTGCTTCCCTATGTACCGCAGTCTCAAGTTCCGCGCGATTGGATTGGGGCAGGCACTGTGATCCACTCACCAGAGGTCTTAGGGTCCCGTGGGGAGTCCCGTGTGGACCCTTGCGGGTGTTGGGCAAGACTCTGCTGGCAAGGTAGCCCGGGGCTCGAGTCTCGAGTAGAGCGGAAGGGCTTGTTAAACTTCTTAAGTTTGGTGGGTTGTATCCTAGGTATTCTCTACTTTTGGGGCTAATATTCACTTATTAGTGAATGCATACCATGCGTGCCCGTTTGGGTCTGGGTTACCTCACTCAGGAGGATATTTTCTAGTTCTATCCATTTGCCTGTGAAGCTCATGATGTCCTTGTTCTTAATAGCTGAATAATATTCCATTGTATAAATGAACCACATTTTCTGTATCCATTCTTTGTTTGAGGGACATCTGGGCAGTTTCCAGCCTCTGGATATTACAAATAAGGCCTCTCTGAACATAGTGGTGCATCTTTCGGGTATATAGCCAAGAGTGGTATAGCTGGGTTTTCAGGTAGATCTATTCCCACTTTTCTGAGCAACTGCAAGATTGATTTCCAGAGTGGTTGTACCAATTTGCAATCCCACCAGCAATAGAGGAGGATTCCTCTTTTTCCACATCCTCACCAGCATATTCTGTCATCTGAGTTTTTGATCTTGGCCATTCTGATTGGTGTAAGGTGGAATCTCATGGTCATTTTCATTTGTATTTCTCTGATGCCTCAGCATGTTGAACATTTCTTTTTTTTCATGTTTTATTGGTATTTAGCTCATTTACATTTCCAATGCTATACCAAAAGTCCCCCATACCCACCCACCCCCACTCCCCTACCCGCCCACTCCCCCTTTTTGGCCCTGGCGTTCCCCTGTACTGAGGCATATAAAGTTTGCGTGTCCAATGGGCCTCTCTTTCCAGTGATGGCCGACTAGGCCATCTTTTGATATATATGCAGCTAGAGTCAAGAGCTCCGGGGTACTGGTTAGTTCATAATGTTGATCCACCTATAGGGTTGCAGATCCCTTTAGCTCCTTGGGTACTTTCTCTAGCTCCTCCATTGGGAGCCCTGTGATCCATCCATTAGCTGACTGTGAGCATCCACTTCTGTGTTTGCTAGGCCCCGGCATAGTCTCACAAGAGACAGCTACATCTGGGTCCTTTCGATAAAATCTTGCTAGTGTATGCAATGGTGTCAGCGTTTGGATGCTGATTATGGGGTGGATCCCTGGATATGGTAGTCACTACATGGTCCATCCTTTCATCTCAGCTCCAAACTTTGTCTCTGTAACTCTTTCCAAGGGTGTTTTGTTCCCACTTCTAAGGAGGGGCATAGTGTCCACACTTCAGTCTTCATTTTTCTTGAGTTTCATGTGCTTAGGAAATTGTATCTTATATCTTGGGTATCCTAGGTTTTGGGCTAATATCCACTTATCAGTGAGTACATATTGTGTGAGTTCCTTTGTGAATGTGTTACCTCACTCAGGATGATGCCCTCCAGGTCCATCCATTTGGATAGGAATTTCATAAATTCATTCTTTTTAATAGCTGAGTAGTACTCCATTGTGTAGATGTACCATATTTTCTGTATCCATTCCTCTGTTGAGGGGCATCTGGGTTCTTTCCAGCTTCTGGCTATTATAAATAAGGCTGCTATGAACATAGTGGAGCATGTGTCCTTCTTACCAGTTGGGGCATCTTCTGGATATATGCCCAGGAGAGGTATTGCTGGATCCTCCGGTAGTACTATGTCCAATTTTCTGAGGAACCGCCAGACGGATTTCCAGAGTGGTTGTACAAGCCTGCAATCCCACCAACAATGGAGGAGTGTTCCTCTTTCTCCACATCCTCGCCAGCATCTGCTGTCACCTGAATTTTTGATCTTAGCCATTCTGACTGGTGTGAGGTGGAATCTCAGGGTTGTTTTGATTTGCATTTCCCTGAAGATTAAGGCTGTTGAACATTTTTTCAGGTGTTTCTCTGCCATTCGGTATTCCTCAGGTGAGAATTCTTTGTTCAGTTCTGAGCCCCATTTTTTAATGGGGTTATTTGATTTTCTGAAGTCCACCTTCGTGAGTTCTTTATATATGTTGGATATTAGTCCCCTATCTGATTTAGGATAGGTAAAGATCCTTTCCCAATCTGTTGGTGGTCTTTTTGTCTTATTGACGGTGTCTTTTGCCTTGCAGAAACTTTGGAGTTTCATTAGGTCCCATTTGTCAATTCTCGATCTTACAGCACAAGCCATTGCTGTTCTGTTCAGGAATTTTTCCCCTGTGCCCATATCTTCAAGGCTTTTCCCCACTTTCTCCTCTATAAGTTTCAGTGTCTCTGGTTTTATGTGAAGTTCCTTGATCCACTTAGATTTGACCTTAGTACAAGGAGATAAGTATGGATCGATTCGCATTCTTCTACATGATAACAACCAGTTGTGCCAGCACCAATTGTTGAAAAGGCTGTCTTTCTTCCACTGGATGGTTTTAGCTCCCTTGTCGAAGATCAAGTGACCATAGGTGTGTGGGTTCATTTCTGGGTCTTCAATTCTATTCCATTGGTCTACTTGTCTGTCTCTATACCAGTACCATGCAGTTTTTACCACAATTGCTCTGTAGTAAAGCTTTAGGTCAGACATGGTGATTCCACCAGAGGTTCTTTTATCCTTGAGAAGAGTTTTTGCTATCCTAGGTTTTTTGTTATTCCAGATGAATTTGTAAAGTGCTCCTTCTAATTCGTTGAAGAATTGAGTTGGAATTTTGATGGGGATTGCATTGAATCTGTAGATTGCTTTTGGCAAGATAGCCATTTTTACAATGTTGATCCTGCCAATCCATGAGCATGGGAGATCTTTCCATCTTCTGAGATCTTCTTTAATTTCTTTCTTCAGAGACTTGAAGTTCTTATCATACAGATCTTTCACTTCCTTAGTTAGAGTCACACCAAGGTATTTTATTTTATTTGTGACTATTGAGAAGGGTGTTGTTTCCCTAATTTCTTTCTCAGCCTGTTTATTCTTTGTGTAGGGAAAGGCCATTGACTTGTTTGAGTTAATTTTATATCCAGCTACTTCACCGAAGCTGTTTATCACGTTTAGGAGTTCTCTGGTGGAATTTTTAGGGTCACTTATATATACTATCATATCATCTGCAAAAAGTGATATTTTGACTTCCTCTTTTCCAATTTGTATCCCCTTGATCTCCTTTTGTTGTCGAATTGCTCTGGCTAATACTTCAAGTACTATGTTGAAAAGGTAGGGAGAAAGTGGGCAGCCTTGTCTAGTCCCTGATTTTAGTGGGATTGCTTCCAGCTTCTCTCCATTTACTTTGATGTTGGCTACTGGTTTGCTGTAGATTGATTTTATCATGTTTAGGTATGGGCCTTGAATTCCTGATCTTTCCAGAACTTTTATCATGAATGGGTGTTGGATCTTGTCAAATGCTTTTTCTGCATCTAACGAGATGATCATGTGGTTTTTGTCTTTGAGTTTGTTTATATAATGGATTACATTGATGGATTTTCGTATATTAAACCATCCCTGCATCCCTGGAATAAAACCTACTTGGTCAGGATGGATGATTGCTTTAATGTGTTCTTGGATTCGGTTAGCGAGAATTTTATTGAGGATTTTCGCATCAATATTCATAAGAGAAATTGGTCTGAAGTTCTCTATCTTTGTTGGATCTTTCTGTGGTTTAGGTATAAGAGTAATAGTGGCTTCATAAAATGAGTTGGGTAGAGTACCTTCTACTTCTATCTTGTGAAAAAGTTTGTGCAGAACTGGAATTAGATCTTCTTTGAAGGTCTGATAGAACTCTGCACTAAACCCGTCTGGTCCTGGGCTTTTTTTGGCTGGGAGACTATTTATAACTGCTTCTATTTCTTTAGGGGATATGGGACTGTTTAGAAGGTCAACTTGATCCTGATTCAACTTTGGTACCTGGTATCTGTCCAAAAATTTGTCCATTTCGTCCAGGTTTTCCAGTTTTGTTGAGTATAGCCTTTTGTAGAAGGATCTGATGGTGTTTTGGATTTCTTCAGGATCTGTTGTTATGTCTCCCTTTTCAGTTCTGATTTTGTTAATTAGGATTTTGTCTCTGTGCCCTCTAGTGAGTCTAGCTAAGGGTTTATCTATCTTGTTGATTTTCTCAAAGAACCAGCTCCTTGATTGGTTAATTCTTTGAATAGTTCTTCTTGTTTCCACTTGGTTGATTTCACCCCTGAGTTTGATTATTTCCTGCCTTCTACTCCTCTTGGGTGAATTTGCTTCCTTTTTTTCTAGAGCTTTTAGATGTGTTGTCAAGCTGCTAGTATGTGCTCTCTCCCGTTTCTTCTTGGAGGCACTCAGACCTATGAGTTTCCCTCTTAGAAATGCTTTCATTGTGTCCCATAGGTTTGGGTACGTTGTGGCTTCATTTTCATTAAACTCTAAAAAGTCTTTAATTTCTTTCTTTATTCCTTCCTTGACCAAGGTATCATTGAGAAGAGTGTTGTTCAGTTTCCACGTGAATGTTGGCTTTCTGTTATTTTTTTTGTTACTGAAGATCAGCCTTAGTGCATGGTGATCTGATAGGATACATGGGACAATTTCAATATTTTTGAATCTGTTGAGGCCTGTTTTGTGACCTATTATGTGGTCAATTTTGGAGAAGGTACCATGAGGTGCTGAGAAGAAGGTATATCCTTTTGTTTTAGGATAAAATGTTCTGTAGATATCTGTCAGGTCCATTTGTTTCATCACTTCTGTTAGTTTCAGTGTGTCCCTGTTTAGTTTCTGTTTCCATGATCTGTCCATTGGTGAAAGTGGTGTGTTGAAGTCTCCCACTATTATTGTGTGAGGTGCAATGTGTGCTTTGAGCTTTTCTAAAGTTTCTTTAATGAATGTGGCTGCCCTTGTATTTGGAGCATAGATATTAAGAATTGAGAGTTCCTCTTGGAGGATTTTACCTTTGATGAGAACGAAGTGCCCCTCCTTGTCTTTTTTGATGACTTTGGGTTGGAAGTCAATCTTATCAGATATTAGGATGGCTACTCCAGCTTGTTTCTTCATACCATTTGCTTGGAAAATTGTTTTCCAGCCTTTTATTCTGAGGTAGTGTCTATCTTTTTCTCTGAGATGTGTCTCCTGTAAGCAGCAAAATGTTGGGTCTTGTTTGTGTAGCCAGTTTGTTAGTCTATGTCTTTTTATTGGGGAGTTGGGACCATTGATGTTAAGAGATATTAAGGAAAAGTAATTGTTGCTTCCTGTTATTTTTGTTGTTAAAGTTGGCATTCTGTTCTTGTGGCTGTCTTCTTTTAGGTTTGTTGAGGAATTACCTTCTTGTTTTTTCTAGGACGTTGTTCCCATTTTTGTATTGTTTTTTTTCTGTTATTATCCTTTGAAGGGCTGGATTCGTGGAGAGATAATGTGTGAATTTGGTTTTGTCATGGAATACTTTGGTTTCTCCATCTATGGTAATTGAGAGTTTGGCTGGGTATAGTAGCCTGGGCTGGAATTTGTGTTCTCTTAGTGTCTGTATAACATCTGTCCAGGCTCTTCTGGCTTTCATAGTCTCTGGTGAAAAATCTGGTGTAATTCTGATAGGCTTGCCTTTGTATGTTACTTGACCTTTTTCCCTTACTGCTTTTAGTATTCTATCTTTATTTAGTGCATTTGTTGTTCTGATTATTATGTGTCGGGAGGAATTTCTTTTCTGGTCCAGTCTATTTGGAGTTCTGTAGGCTTCTTGTATGTTCATAGGTATCTCTTTCTTTATATTTGGGAAGTTTTCTTCAATAATTTTGTTGAAGATGTTTGCTGGTCCTTTGAGTTGAAAATCTTCATTCTCATCCACTCCTATTATCCGTAGGTTTGGTCTTCTCATTGTGTCCTGGATTTCCTGGATGTTTTGAGTTATGATCTTTTTGCATTTTCCATTTTCTTTGATTGTTGTGCCGATGTTCTCTATGGAATCTTCTGCACCTGAGATTCTCTCTTCCATCTCTTGTATTTTGTTGCTGATGCTCAAATCTATGGTTCCAGATTTCTTTCCTAGGGTTTCTATCTCCAGTGTTGCCTCACTTTGAGTTTTCTTTATTGTGTCTACTTCCCTTTTTAGGTCTAGTATGGTTTTGTTCATTTCCATCACCTGTTTGTATGTTTTTTCCTCTTTTTCTGTAAGGACTTCTACCTGTTTGATTGTGTTTTCCTGTTTTTCTTTAAGGACTTGTAACTCTTTAGGAGTGTTCTCCTGTATTTCTTTAAGTGATTTATTAAAGTCCTTCTTGATGTCCTCTACCATCATCATGAGAAATGCTTTTAAATCTAGGTCTAGGTTTTCGGGTATGTTGGGGTGCCCTGGACTGGGCGAAGTGGGAGTGCTGGGTTCTGATGATGGTGAGTGGTCTTGGTTCCTGTTAGTAGGATTCCTACGTTTACCTTTCGCCATCTGGTAATCTCTGGAGTTAGTAGTTATAGTTGACTCTGTTTAGAGATTGTTCTTCTGGTGATTCTGTTACCGTCTATCAGCAGACCTGGGAGACAGATTCTCTCCTCTGAGTTTCAGTGCTCAGAGCACTCTTTGCTGGCAAGCTCTCTTACAGGGAAGGTACGCAGATATCTTGTTTTTGGACCTCCTCCTGGTCGAAGAAGAAGGCTCAAAACAGGGCCTTTCTCAGAAGCTGTGTTGCTTTGGCAGTTCCTAGAAGCTGTCAGCTTCTGTGGTGCAGACTCTCACCTGTGCAGACTAAATTCCTAAGTTCCAGGGAGTCCTGGAACCAAGATGGCGACCGCTGCTCCTGAGGCTGAGGCCTCCTCCCGAGCCAGGCGGAGGACACCTGTCCTCTGGTCCGGACAGTGGCCGGCTGTCTGCAGCCTGCAAAGGGTACTGCCTCAGCGGCTCTGTGCTTCCGTCTGTCCCAGAAGCTGTCCGGTTCTCTGGCGCACCCTCTCACCAGTTCAGACTAATTTCCTAAGTTCTGCTGAGTCCCGGAACCAGGATGGCTACCGCTGCTGCTGAGGCTGAGGCTGCCTCCCAAGCCAGGCGGACACCTGTCCTCTGGTCCGGACGGTGGCTGTCTGTCTGCAGCCTGAAAAGGGTGCTGCCTCAGCGGCTCTGTGCTTCCGCCTGTCCCAGAAGCTGTCCGGTTCTGTGGTGCACCCTCTCTCCAGTTCAGACTAATTTCCTAAGTTCTGCTGAGTCCCGGAACCAGGATGGCGACCCTGAACATTTCTTTAAGTGCTTCTTGGCCATTCAAGATCCCTCTGTTGTGATTTCTCTTTTTAGTTCTACACTCCATCTTTTAATTGGGTTATTTGTTTGTTTGTTTGTTTTTGGAGGTTACCTTCTTGAGTTTTTTTTTTTTTTTTTTTTTTTTTTTTTTAACGTATTTTGGATATCAGCCCTCTCTTGGATGTGAGGTTATTGAAGATATTTCCCAATCTGTAGGTTGATGATTTGTCCCATTGACTGTGTCTTTTGCCTTACAGAAGATTTTCCAATGCAACCCACATCAAGATTTCAACACAGTTCTTCAGAGACATGGAAAGAGCAATTCTCAATTTCATATGGAAAAACAAAGAACCCAGGATAGTGAAAATAATTCTTAACAATAAAAGAACTTCTGAGGGAAGTTGAGGTCACCATCCCTGACCTCAGGCTGTACTACAGAGCAATAGTGATAAAAATTGCATGATATTGGTATAGAGACAGACAGGTTGATCAATGGAATAGAATTCAAGACCTAGAAATAAAACCACACATTTATGGACACTTGATCTTTTACAAAGAAGCCAAAAATATACAATGGAAGAAAGAAAGCATCTTCAATAAATGGTGCTGGTCTAACTGGTGGTCAATATGTAGAAAAATGAAAATAGATTAATATTTGTCACCTGGCACAGAGCTCAAGTTCAAGTGGATCAAGGACCTGAACATAAAACCAGATACATTGAATTGAATAGAAGAGAAAGCAGGGAAGAACCTCAAACTCATTGGCACAGGGGAAAAAATTTCCTAAACAGAACTGCAACGGCTCAGGCTCTAAGATCAACAATTCATAGGGACCTCAAGAGAATCATTTTCTTTTAAGTCACTTCATTCCTAAGTGCCACAAAGGAGACCACCATTTGCTATGCGGATTTCTTCTTGAGTGTTGGTTTATAGATTACTTAGCTCATTTTGTTTTATATTACCGTATTTCCTCCTTAAAAAAAAAAAAAAAACAAAAAAACCCAAAAAACTCTGCTTGCGAATATTTATAAAACCACGAGGCCACTAGGGGGAGGCCAATGCTAGGTAATCAGCAATGGATGTCCTTAGATTAGCCCTTCTCTTTTTAGCATGTCTACCCCTCTTGACCTTTGAATTCCCAAGCTGTGCTTTGTGTGAAGGGTTAATAACAAAAATGCAAATGTTGAATTATAGATGAGTTGGCTTTTCCCAGCCTGGGGGATTACTAGAGGCTGATGTACAACAGAAACCCAGATGCTGTTGGACAAACCGCAGTTCATTGTGCCGTAAGTGAGCTATACAGATGTGACCTTTTGTCTTTGGTGCAAAGGCCTCAGAACTATCATTTCAGTTCAGAATACTTTTTAGCCAGTGGCCATTGGCTTATCACTACACATGCTTTGCAAGGCTGTAGGAGGGAGAATGATAGAATATCAGAGCTTTCTTCTTTGTTGCATGAAAATTTATGCATCGAAGCACACATAGTTGTTCTCATTATAGAAGAATTGGGTGACCTAAGACCTTTCTAGCACAACCCATTACCTTTCTCCAGCCAGGCTAAGGCAAATACTTATTCTTCTACGACTCAACTTATTCACCTTCCTACCCTTGACTGAACCAACTTCTCTAAGCACAGCAAGCTTTCTGCCTTTGTAGTAAGATAGAGGCAGATGGGTCAGGGACTCATGTGACTAATTGATAGACATTTACAGTTCTCAATAATTGGCAGACACCAGGAAGATGTACCTGGATGTTTGCAGAGTACATAACACAAATTTGCTCGACTTCACGAAACTCCCTGATTCTTATTTTGAATCCTGTTCTTGCAGATGAGAAGTACAAGGAAGGCTGAGTGTAATATTTTGTATCACACGGAACTTAAATAAGTTGTGTCATTTATTTACCTGGGGATTGCTGATAGGCCAGCCTCGACAAATTAGACCTTGTTTAAGAAAAACAAAAAGAAGATAACAAACAAACAAAAACTATGTGTACCCTGGTGAGATGGCTCTGTGGGTAACAGTGTTTACTGCTCAAGACTGCTCAAGTCTGGACATCAATTCTCAGAGCCCACATAAAGGTTCAAGGAGAAAACCAATTGAGAAAGTTGCATCGTGACCACCATGTGTACATCATAGTGTACACACACCCCTTACATCAGCCCTCCAGAAACGATAAATAAAGTGAAACATTGTAAAAACAAGGTGCCTAGCTACTGAAGAATGACAGCCAATGTTAAACTCTGGCCTCTACATGCACACACACACACACACACACACACACACACACACACACACACACCTACACACACACACACACACACACACACCCCTACACACACACACCCCTACACACACACACACACACACACACACACGCATACACACACGCGCGCACACACGAGCATGTGCACATATACACAAAGAAATGGCATGATATAAATGATATGTCACTTCTATTTGTGCCTTTTTTATGGATCATTAAATTGCTTAATATCATTGTTTAAAAACCACTTTTGGTACAATCCTTAGGGTTTACTGAGGTTGTCTGTCTAGGCTCTGCGTGCACCAGGCACACAAAGGATGAGCATATCTTTCTTCATACTTCTTAAGAATTTTTATGCTCAGAAAGCTGTCTTGGCCCTACCATGTGTGTGAAAACCTTAGGATTCACTTCAGCTCACCTTTGTGGCTCACATATGTCACAGTGCAAGTCCTGGCACAAGCTGGGCAAGCTCCAGAACAAATGATGCCATTGGAGGAAACTGCCTGCCACTGAGTAATGAGCTCTTCTCACTGATGGTGTTGGGGGTTTGGTCTATGTATTCCAAAGACATGGTTGATGCCTGAATTATGCATGCTAAACCAATGCAGGCTTATAGCTAGGCTGTCGTACAATAGCATTTTCTGCTCCTGTCTGAGCTATTGCCATAGCAGAAATGGTAAACTTTTGACAGAAAGAGGTCTCTGTTTTGCTCTTCTTGCTTGTGAATAGTACACATCTTTTTCTTTTGCTAGAAAGAAAGCTGATTCTTCCCCCTAGAAGCAGAAACCTGTGGTGGTTTTACATGTCTCCCAGTGCAGTGCAGTGCTCTGTGCTAGCAGTCAGGGGATATTACATCTAGAGTAGCCTCATTTATTTGCCATGTCACTGTGTGGCTTTTCCTTACTAGGTGCCTCTGTACCTTCATCTATAAAATAGCAACAGTAATGGCTGCTCTATTTATCTCAGAGTTGTGATATTTTCTGAAATGGGATACGATAAAGAACTCCGGAAATGATCATGGCTACATCTCAGGAGGTGTGTAAGCCCCATTTGGAATCTCACTGTGGCTTCTCAGGGCCAGATAATTATTCTTATGTTAAGGCTGAGTAGGCATCCCTATGGAAACTACCTGAGCAGCATGTAGAAAACAGACAGACTCAAGTCCCTTTGACTGAGTTGTTGATGAAGGTTTCTAACCACCAAGGTAAGCTTTGCTCGCTCACCAGTGACCAATGTAGATGATTTCCACCAAACTGATTGGAAACCAAGTGGCTTTTGTGGGAAAAAACCCATGCATATGACCAAGTTTTTAATATATGCCTTATATATTCTTTTTAGAATTTCATATATGAGCACTATATTTACCTCAGTTTCACCTCTCTATATCTCCATTACAACTTTCTTCTGACCCCTTAACTACCTCTCAAATTTATTTCTTCTTTAATTATTGTTGTTTTACACACACACACACACACACACACACACACACACACACCACACATACACACTTGGACACAGACACACATAGACACAGACAAATACACAACACATACAACACACACATGCACACACACACACACACACACACACACACACACACGGACATGGACACAGACACAGACACATACACATACCACACACACACACCCCACATATACACATACAACACAAAGATACACAGGCACACAGACATGCAGACATGCACTACACACACATAACACACACACACAACTGTACATACACCACACACACACACACACACACACACACATACCACACACACATACCACACACATACACATATACCACATATACCACATATATACACACATGCACACATACAATACACACCACATATACCACACACATACACACATGGACACAGACACATACCACACACACACTCACTACACACTATAAACACACACACACTCACCACACTCCATAAACACACACACACATACTACACACATACCACACACACACACACACACACACACACACACCCCACATATACACATACAACACACACACACACACACACCCCTTCCTCAGTCCCTTTTATGTTGCTTCTATGTACTTATGTGCATATGTGCTTCAGATTGACAACTTGGGATTGGATAACCTATCAGCATACTTGCTCCTGGAGCAGACTGATTCTCTCTTTCCCTTAGCAGTCATTTTCTATAGCTCTTCATCGAGGGGGGAGGCCTTTTGAGACTTCCTTTATCCACTGACATATCAATTGCCTTTGTGATTATGCAGGTCTTGTTTGTTGAGATTTCATGGATGCAACTTCCCATCACATGCAGAAGACACTATCTCACAGTAGACTTCTTGCTCTTACAGTCTTTATGCTCCTCTCTTCTATGATCTTTCCCCAGCCTTAGGTGTCTCCGTTGTGTTATTTATGTATTGATGAGGGCTGGGGACCTCACAGCCAGTTTTTCTCTGCATTTTGACCAGTTGTAAATTTATGTAAAGACCTCTGTACATGCAAAAAAGACTCATCTTTGATGAGAGTTCAGATGTCCATGTGAGTGTAAGGATAAGCATTTAAAATGCAGTTGGGAATTATAGTGGCCTAGGAAAGTGGCAGGAAAAGATGCGCCCCTAAGCTCCAAGCTCTCATGTTACACCATTTTTTTATTTCCCCATTTACTCGTGTGAACATATAGTCATATCCGTGTATATATTCACCAACAAAGAGGTATTCTAAAAATATTTGACTGCACTTGCATGTTGGCAGCTGACCAGCAGACTAGCCTAGAACATTGTCAGAACTAATTAATACACTTTGGATGATAGGAGAATGCTTACCGATGCTCCTGCTCATTGCTGGTTGGAGCAATTTGGGCGTGTTAATGGAGTCCTTGTAGATCATCAATATACAGTAGTTTTCCCATTGAAGGAATCGAGAAGGCTCTCAGGCACTGGAACAAACACAGCAAGTGGGTGATTATACTGTTACATTGATTATTATATAGTGTGCAATTAGAGCATCCAAGGCCAAAGAATGTCCAGTTCATGCATCAGACCCTTCTATGTGTCCTACCGAAGTAGCACACCCTTCAGAGTCCATTAATCTTCCGGATTTTTTTCCAGTTTGGTAAAGTGGCCTGAATATTAATGAGGAGTTTTCCGTGTTAGAAAATCAGGAATAATGAGAGACTCAAAGGCAGCAAGAACGGTAGATTTTTAGAAGCAAAAGCAAGGAAGAGAGATGGAGTTTCACCAATCACAAAGCAGTGAACATAGCAACAGCATCAGTATGTGATTTTAAAGCCATGGTTCATTTGCATTTGCTGATGAACTTCTTGGAGGTCACATTTTCATTTAGCTATTAACTTACTGAGTACTTATAGCTATCAGAGGCCTATCCCTCATGAATAAGATTGGATTATTAGATAAAACGTGGTGCCTAATTTCTTTCTGTTGCTGTGTCAAACACCACAAAGGCAACTTGGGGAATAGGGGTGTCATCTTATGCTTCTAGTCACAGTCTTTCAGTGAAGGAAGTCCAGGAACTAAACATACAAGCTCGAGGACGGGACAGCTTGCTGTTCTGTACAGCTGTACCAGGGGCCTCACTCGCAGACAAGGAAATACAGCAAGAACAATGTGCTTTGATAGCTTGCCATTCTCATGAGCCAGCTCATGGCCTGGCTCATGCATAGCTAGATTTTCATACATCCCAGAACCACCTGCCTGAGGAATGATGCAGGCTAATCCCTCCTCCATCAATTAGTAATCAAGACACGCTCTCATATACTGGCCCACAGATCATAGCATTCTCTTCTCAGGTGACTCTAGGCTGTGTCAAATTGACAAGGCTAAAGAAGAGCGTGGTTAACATGAATTTTGATGACAAAGGACAGATGTGGGAAAAGCAGCTCAGAAAGGAAGGCTCAGGCCTACAGATGGGGACCGTGGGTGGGAGAGCACATTTTTATTTGGGCAGTAAGCAGTCCTATGACTGTTCGAGGCTGAGAAATGTTATTTGTACAAATTAGAAAGTGAACAGAATGTGAACTAGAGATACTATTACAAAATTTATAAACTGTGTCTGGCATGGGAAGAATCTATTTTTCTGAACCACAAGTTGACCTCGGAGAAGGCAGGCAGCTGCATGCACTGGCTCAGTAATATTAGTACATGGTCTAATTTCTTTTTAATTTCATCTTACTCACCACCACCAGAAAGGCCGTGAGCTTCACCAGAGGTGTCTAAATGGCTCCATGCCTCTGTAAGACTCAGGCTCAATAGGTTGATATTTGACCATATATACTTTTCCATGCAAGAAAATAACTATTATGTTTTTATAAACCCATAGTATTTTAAACGGGCCAACTAATCAGCAATACAAGTGAAGATTAGCTTCACTTGCTTCATATGGAGCATACAGTCAGGTAAAATGATGGAGCACAAAGCTGACTACATAGTAAAAGTTTACGTGGGGTAGGTGTGGTGAGACAAGTCTGTGGGTAAAGGCACTTGCTACCAAAGCTGACTACCACAGTTAGATTATCAAGGGCATACGTATGGAAGGAAATCATTGATTCCATGCGTGAATGCTGGCACTCCCATCATCCCCAGTAAGTAAGTAAATAAATAGAACATAACAAAAACGCTAGATGAAATATTTACCTGTTTCCATATATATGCATGCATATATATGCAGGGCTAGGTGGTTCAGTGGGTGAGGCACATTCTGCAGAAGCATGAGGACCTGAGCTCTAGTTCCTGGCACCCATATAAATGCTGTCACATGGCGACGTCTCTGCACCCTAGCTCTCAGGAGGTAGAGACAGGAGCTCTCCGGGCAGGCTTGTTACCTAGCCTAGCTGAATTGTTGAGGTTTGGGTTCAGCTGAGAGACCCGTATCAATATATAAGGTGAAGAGGAGTCATGTACAAACGCACATACACACATCCAGTCACAACTAACACACACACACACACACACACACACACACACACACAGAATAAAGAAATACAGGTTCCTCTGAATGCTTGTACCATCATAAAATAAAGTAAAATAAAACCATAAGCTAAACAATTGTGATTGGGGCATGTCTGCACATTTGCTTTTCTGTATAATAGTCTATATATGCATTAAATACATGATGATTGCTGAGCCTGGAAAGAAAGACTGTATTTTGAATCTCACTTTTAGAAAATTGCTCCAACTCTGCAGGGACTTGTTTTTTCAGAACAGGATGGGCCCTGCAATGCCTACGAGCAGCTATGTCAACTGTGAGAAAGTAGTGGATGAACAAAGCAAGAAAATGCAGACAATGTCTGGGCCCTTGCTAATCCTAAGTTCTGCCCCATGAGCCAAGGATAGAGAGACAAGGGTGGCTAGTTCATAAGCTAATGGAAGATGAACCAGAAATTAACTTCATGGTCTGTGCTTTGCTTTCCAACGAGTGCAAGATAGTTTTCTCATGTGCAAAAGGGGTTTAAAATAATCCCCGCCTCTGAGGGTTATTGTGGGGATTAAAGGAGTTTATGTTAGTAGAGAACTCAGAACAGTGCTTGCCACACAGGAACATAAGTCAAAAGTTTGACACATAAAGGCGAACAGTTCATATGTGGAAAGTCATATAAAACCTGCTAAACATGTAGAACTAGTCAATGAGCTAAACTATTTTTCAAGATCAGAATATAAAATTTCTTTATATTGGCAAGATATAGAAAGATAGTCAAATAGCATTAAAAACAGATATGCATTATACAAAATAAATAGAAACTTATATGAAAGGGGGATGATTTGGAGAGAAGATGGGGATCAGCAAAAAAGGGAGCAGGAGCCAGTCATGGGCTGGACATGCACAGTGTACAATGATAAATATGTATGGAAGATGTCAGAAACCCATGTTTTTTACACCAACAAAAACTTAATAAAATAATATTTAAAAGGACTAGAATAGGCAAAGAGCCTGAATATACATTTCTCCACAGATGTCTGAATAGCACAGGATAAGAGTCTCAACATTTTAGTTAACACACCACTAAAAATTCAAACCCAGTGATCTATACTTCTAGTCTCTTAGCATGACCCTAAACAAAAGGTCAGATGGCAGCAGGCACTGAGGGGGAGACCTCAGATTTTCCTCATTGTAACTTAAAAGGGTACAGCAATTTGTAAATGACAGTAGTGTTATGAGACTCAATAGCTCATTGGCATGAACCCAGGAGAATTGAGAAATAGCTCCAACAGAAATGTGGTCTCACTGGACTCATAACAGCAATGCTGACTGAATCTGAACTGTGGACATACACCAAATTCTATCTAAAGATGAATGGGTAAACAAAATGTGGCCTATCCACATGAAGACTGTGGTTCAACTATAGAAAGAGTTGAGTTTTTGATCCCAACCAAAAGTGGAAGGACCTGAAAAACAAAGCGCTTAGCAAATGGAGTCATGTACAAAAGAAAAGGAACTTCACAACGATATGATACCAGTATGGAGTGCTCTGAATATACACAAATATCCTCAGATGTCTCAGGTGTGTTTTCATAACTTGTGTTTTTAGAAACCTGGGATTGCATTTCCACACCAGTAGAAACCAGAGAAATTGATCCCCCTTTCTCCTGAATTTCACGTGCCACTATATTAACACATGGGAAGCTTCAAGTTGACTTGTTAAATTTTGTGTGTAGAATAATTCCTATTTTGGATTTTTTTGATTTCTATTGTAATCTTTAAATCCACAGTGAGTGTATTTCTGTGACTCCTCAATGAGTTAAGTATGGACAGTTCTATGTTTGGTATGCCAAGTAGTGTGAAATTCCAGGGCTTTCTTATTGGTGACATCTCTAGTCTTCCTTGAGATAGTACATTGTAGTAATATTTGTGATGGAAACATTTGGACCACAATGTTTTTTTTTTTTTTTTAATATTACTGGGTTTAAGATGCATTGACTCAATTACGTCATTCTTATTCTCCATTCCAGAGCTGGTGTGTGTGTGTGTGTGTTGGTGTCATGTGTGTATGTGTGGTGCATGCATGCATTAATTGTTTAATTCTAATTTTTGTTGAGTAGGTACTTTGATTGTGTTCTATATAGTAACAATTTGAGCCAATATTCGAGTCAATCGACTGTAATTTATAAACACTGAACATCTGTAGCCATTTGTGTCACATTTGTTCCTTACAGTAACCTTATGAGAAGATCCACTGACACCTTTGTACTGGAGAAGGGTGAAGCACTGCCCAGAGGTAGAGTCGTGATGGGGAATTCCTAGTGTGGAAACAGAGGTAGTGGAAGCATTGATTTTTCTAGGACCTGAGAAACACTGATGACGGTGTAGGTACCACACTAAACATAAACATCCTTCTAAAAATATAAAAGGAGGTGGGAACAAAAGGAAGTGAGGCGATTCTGCTTTACCAACCGGATGGAGGCAGACGTCTGAGAAAACTGGAAGATGGCTGACAACCCCCTTTCCACACAGCTTGCCTTACAGAACAGAAACTGTTCCCCAAGTTCCTCTTACTCACTTTATGTAGCTGTCTCCTTTGTGGTCCATGGGTTGGTAGCCGTGGTGGTGACCTGTCCACATAGGAGTTAAGTTCAATCTTTGTTCTGGGGTGTTCTTCAGGCGTGAGTGGAGGGGCTGCGGTAGGGAGATAATACCAGAAGCAACAAAGTTTTGTGTGTATGGGGAAGGGTAAAGGCCTGAAAATGTAAATTGGCAAAAATAAGATAAAGGCTCAGGCCTGGTGATACTTTATATCCTTACGTGGCCATGCATCAGTGTAATTGCATTACAGTGGCAAGTGACACGGTCGTTGGAGAATGTTCCAGAAATAAATCCTCTGGGAAGTAGGAGAGGTTTTTCTCTTGGAAAAGCTCCTTGACTGGGGATGTCTTCTGATTATTGTTGGTCTGAGGTCATAGACACCAGTGTGTTATCTAAATCAGACTGAGTGATGCATGTGTAATAAAAGGCATTTGCTTTGCTTTAGTATTGTGACATTTCTTACATTTATTTTGCACATCTTTTAATTTCTTGTATAGTGCAATCCAGGCTTCTTAGAAAATTCCATTTTTAGAACAAATTTCTAACAAGTAAGATAGATGCATGGTGTTAATTCATGCTTAGCTCTAAGCTATCTGCAAACAGGACTTTGTACTTATAAGGCTAAAATGCAGAACTTTGAACTTGTGTACATATGAAATATAAGCTTGCAAAAACATTTCATACCAATATTATTACTTTGGAGAACGTAGAAGACATGATAAAAATACTAAAAAAAAAAAATAAAAAATAAATAAACCAAAACCAAACCAAACCAAAACAAAAATGACCCAAAGTCCTGACATAAAAAGGGGAATATATCTAGCAAAGAATAAAATACTGACTCAACTATAATAGATTGTAAAGAGCGCCAATGATTGACAGCGTACTTCAGGAATGAAAACCGTGTTTCATTTTGCAGCAGATGTGTTATGCACTCCTGGAATCACAGCAATCCAATGTGCCTTCAGTCATTTAGCAATCTACAGGAGGGAAGCGGGAAGAATTTCTTGTGCAAAGGGAAAATTTATGAATGTCTCTTCTATTCTCTCAGGCAAGCTGGTTTGACACATAAGATGGTCCTTGATGATGGCACAAGGCAGCTCCCTTGAATCAGAGGCAGCATAGATTTAAGGAAGCGTCAGCATGCATACTTCATACAGGAATGCCTTGCCCTGGCAGGTAGAAGATGGGAGACCCCGAATAAACCTTAGAGTTTTCTTAAATGCAATTTTCTGGTATGAGATTTCACTCTATATATTGCTTCTGATTTCTTTTGGGAAATCAGCAAGCCAGTGGAAAGGGAAAACTTACTGTGTTTTTCTTACACAGAGGAAAGTAAAGGAGGGGTTTCCTTCTGAGCAGATTTGTTTAGGCTAGCTTGCATAGTGATGTATAAATTAGGGAGGCATTGAGAATCTAGTCACTTTTATTGTGGGTACGATTATTCAGTATATTTTCATTGTGATAACTATGTTCCATATATATTTGTAATAATTAAAATAAAATATGACATGGGATTGGAGAGATGATTTATCAATTAAGAGCATTTGCCGCTCTTGCAGAGGACCATGGCTCTGTTCCCAGCGTTCGCATTAGGACACTCACAAACCCATAAAACCCCATTTGAAGTGAGTCCAAAGCCCTCTCTGACCTGCTTGGGTACTAGCTGAAATATGGTGCACATACATATCTCCAGGCACACACACAAAAACATAAAATGACTTTTAAAAAATAAACAAAAAATACATTTGATTTTTATAGAGACTTACTTCTAACTGCTAGTCATTTTAATTATGATTATCAATTCCAATAGTAGCCTGAAGGAATTAAGTTAAGGAACCTCTTAAAAACATATTATGTTTAGATATTTTAAAAATGACTTGAAATTGCCTAGTTTTTTTTTTTTTTTAATGGAGAGTAATACGCAATTTGTTTCTTAGGTATGTGCTTAGCCTAAACAGGCAGATTTAATGTGTAAAAACATTGAAAATATTTTGCATGCACAAGCTATGTGATATATTGAAGTTTTCATATAATTTTCTTCCTGCCTTCCTTCCTTCCTTTCTCTCTCTCTTTTCTTTCTTCCTTTCTCTCTCCTTCCTTCCTTCCTTCCTTCCTTCCTTCCTTCCTTCCTTCCTTCCTTTCCTTCCTTCCTTCCTTCCTTCCTTCCTTCCTTCCTTCCTTCCTTCCTTCCTTCCTTCCTTCCTTCCCTCCTTTCCTTCCTTCCTTCCTTCCTTCCTTCCTTCCTTCCTTCCTTCCTTCCTTCCTTCCTTCCCTCCCTCCCTCCCTCCCTCCCTCCCTCCCTCCCTCCCTCCCTCCCTCCCTCCCTCCCTCCCTCCCTCCCTCTCTTTCTTTCTTTCTTTCTTTCTTTCTTTCTTTCTTTCTTTCTTTCTTTCTTTCTTTCTTTCTCTCTTCCCTAACAATTAGGTCCTAGTAAGAAAGTTTTAGTGGGGCATGCCTGTGACCCAGCATTTAGGAGGGAAAGGCTTCAACGCGAGCCTGAGCCTCTCAGTTGAGCACACCCTGGACTATATGCAAGTCTGTTTCAAAACCTCCCCCAAAGAGAACTCAGTTATTGAGTTAATTACATGCATAAGTGATTTTTATTATATGAAACATGACACAGATTGTTACTCTCAAAACTGCATTGAATTTGACCCTCAACAATCAAAGAAATTGCCAGGAAGCCTAATGGAAACTTGGATACTTTATTCATTAGTAAAGGATTGTGTTTCTTAAAGGTTGAGAAACACAAGATAAACTACAGCAATAAAATTGTTGTTTGTCTAATTTTTGGCCTGGGTGATTGGGAAGACTGGACTGGACCTGACAGGAGCTTGGCTGTCCTTGTGTGGCTGGCGTTTTGTGCCCCGTGTTTCCTGTGGCTGCGATTTGCTTTATTCTGTTTGTTTCTCCATGCTTACACAGGTGGGAAAATAGATAAAAACCGTACTAAGTTGCAAACCAGAAGAGAGGCATCTTAGTGTTTTTATCCCTAAAATGTTTGTGCGATTTGCCTTGAACTGGCCAGTTTACCCAGAGAAAAGGATATAACTGTCAGCTAAATACAGATCTACAACTACTTAGGTTTCTCAAGTAGTCAGGGATGGGGCATTTTAGACCAAGCCTATTACAAAGCTCAAAAGGGAGAAAGGCTTCATTACTAAGGAAAGGAAGGATAGACAGCAAGAGACTTCATATTCCTGTCACTGACCTGAGCTGAAGCTGATCTGCATCAATATGAAGTAAGTGGTAAATAGTTCATCAGTTAGTTTCACAGACCAGTGCACACTCGAGGGTGCTTGCTATTCTACTGGCATGCAACTCAGTCCTTCTCACACACTCGAGGTGCTGTCTGGCAGCTCTGATGTGATGAGCCTCAGGTGTGATTAGGAAAAATTTATGAGCGTGTTTTACAGAAGTATAATCAACGTTAAGTCATTGGGGATCATCAGTAGGAGGCCGTTTATGTTTTTAAGGGAGGAAATGCCATACATATTAAATATTAAAAGAAACATACCATGATGTTAGAGCATGTGGGCATTTCTCTGTCTTCTCCCCCCCTTGCCTCCTTTAGGTTTTTAAAATCACTGACTCAAAACTTTGAACATCTTTTGAGTTTGTAGCTCACTGCCTTTCACTCTTTCCTGTCCTGTTTTGTTTCCACTCCTTAGCATATTTGGAAGAGCATTTCATGACCTTGGGCGTTGGTGAGAACACCTGAGAGACACCTCATAAGTAGCTGATGCTGTGCCTTATTTTAAAGACATACCTTCTATTCACAATATCCGTGATTATCTGAAATGCTGTGCTTGATGGTCCAAACTTGGGAGAAGTCTTTTATGGGTTAAACTTGAAATGTCCTACTTGGGCTCATGTGTTTGAACTCTTTGTCCCTGGTTGGTGGTCATGCTTCAGGAGATAGTGGAAATTTGAAATAAGGGCATGGGTGATTGTAGGCCATTGTGGGCAAGTGTTGAACCAGGTCTTGTTTCTGAGTTCCTCCCTTCTTGCTGACCAGCCAAGATGTGAACAAGCTGTGAAGAACCTTCTGTTGCTATGAAGCGAACATCACCTGGAGCTACAGGTAGACTAAAGCCTTCCTCCCTGAAGTTGCTTCTGTCAGATATTCTTTAACCATGATGGGGAAAAACATCTAACTTCAGTTTTGGAGAAATTTGGGATATTGTAAAATCTTCTCCTTAGTTGAATCAAGAAGGGGCCTTATCCTAAACGCTGAGCTTTTAAAAGCCCTAGTGACACCCAGACCCAGAGTCACTCCCAAACTCCCCCACAGACACTCCTTTCACAGACCCAGACACACATATACAGAAACAGATACCAACAACACATATAGACACACATGCACACACACAGACCCAGACATACACACATACAGACCCAGACATGCACACACACACACACACAAAGACCCAAACACACACAGACCCAGAGACAAACACACATACAGACCCACACAGAGACACACACACACAGAGAAACACACGCAGAAAAGCATACACACATACACACAGACACAGAAACACACATACAGACATACAAGACACACAGACACACACACACACACACATACACACATACACACACACACACACACACACACACACACACAGCATGTCCAAATGTATGTACATATGCAGGCACCAAACCTTAACTCCACATCTTCTATAACCCAGCTCTAGTCTGCTCATTACCACCTGGAAATTTAAAAAATTTTTACTCTCTGGTACCAAGGAGAGGCAATCACGTTGTTTGCAGGTTCTGCACTGCAGATTTTCCTACGGACTTACTCATTTGCTGATTTTGCCATTTATCCTTGGGATACTTCTGCAGTCTTTCTCAAGCATGCACAGATGAGTGAAAAATCAAGATGTTCTCTATGCATCTCCTCTAAAGGTATCAACAGGGTCAGATCTGTGGCTGTTTAAGCTCTGAAAAGTTGTGCCTATGTGGTTGATTTAGAACAATATTTTTAGGGTGAGTCTATTCTCTCTCTCTCTCTCTCTCTCTCTCTCTCTCTCTCTCTCTCTCTCTCTCATCTTTAGTAGTGATTAATGACTTAGTAGTGATTTCATTATTTAAAGTGACCTTCAGACACAGTATTGAAATTCTGGCTAGAGTTCCTAAGTATAAGAGGTTTAGAGTGTGTCAGAAAATTTGTATCTTAGATAAACTTTGTTCACACATGCATTACTGAGTTATTGGTCATACACTCAATGTTATTAATTAATGAGTCACATGCATTCAAAATATATTTTAAAACTGAAGTTTATGTAGAACAAAGCTGTCCATTGTTTGAAACTTTGCAATCTCTGGCCCACAAGAAATTAAACTTGAGTGTCCCTTAGGGGCAAGGATTTAGTGTTTGCTGATGTGATTCTGTGCTCAGAGTAACTTTGCAGAGTACGTCATGTTTGAGTAGTGAGAATTGACTCTCTATGTGTAACTAACCTTTTGGTGGGTGTTCTTTGACCCCTTTAATGGCTTTGGTTAATGGGCCAAAGCAACAGCCAACACTCATTTAGAGGAATGGGCTAAGTTCATGTGCTATATTTCTTCTTAAAAAACCAAACCAAACCAAACCAAACCAAACAAAACAAAACAAGAACCACAACCAAGTCCCCCAAACCCAACTACTTCTCTCCTGACTGTATCTTACCTTTTATCAGGTACCTCAGGTCTCTGCTGAGTAGAAGAGAATCTGTGTATTAATTCCTGTGTTTGTTTCTGGGCCAAAATCTTTGTCAAAAGCAGCAGAGGGAAAGAATGATTTATTTTAGCACACATTTTCATGGGAGGCATGACTTCACCCACAGTGACCACAGCCTGCCAAAAAGCCTGTTATAAGTTGGTGAATCAGAGTTCAAGTTGGAACCAGGCTGGCTATCATGGTCTAGCCTCACTTCGATGGGCCTACAGCTGTCAACAAGGTCCCATGTCCAAATGCTTTTACAACTGTCGCCGCCAGTACCACGGTCGGAGAGCCAACTATCCAAACACATGAACCCCTGGGGGACCATTTTTACATTCAACTCATAACAACCTGTGTTGGAATTACTCCTTCCAAGGTAGGGCTTGTGCAAATGCCCACAGATGAGTCTTCATTTCAGAGAACCTTTCTGATTAAAAGGCAATCAATTAAAATAAATCCCTTCATTTCAAACTGAAGTGCCACACACAGGCATCAACCAAGGGCTTACGTTCTGACATTACAAGAAGCTGGGAAATTGCACAGCAATAAATAGTAAAGTCCTAGGATTAAAATTTCTCATCATTATTCCCAAATTGATTTTAAAAATAATGAGGGCTATTATTTATATAATGAATCTGCAAAACTTAAAAATTCATTAAATGTCTTCCTAAGTCTTTGATTTATGTTTTCCTCAACTGAATATTCAAATATTTAGACTTGCTCTCCTTATCAAAATGCTTAGATCTAGGGAATATAGTCAAGCTAAATGTATTGCTTTAAAATGTGAGGACTGCTCCTTAGGACTTCATAGACCCAAAAATTCATACAATAGTGTGCTGGTATGGGTAAAAGCCATTATACACTTCTGCCTTCTGATATTCAGAATAAATATTGCTAACATTTATCCTGTGCATGAAGGTTCAACTTTAATATTGCCTGAATCCCCTCGATGCCTGGCAAATTCAGTGGGCATAAGATGCATTAATGATTTTTTTGTAGAATATATGAGTGAAGACAAGTATGTATCTGTGTGGAGGCCAGAGAATAACTTCAAGTGTTGTTTCTCAAGTGTCACCTGTCGTTTTCATTGAGATAGGGCCTCTCATTAGCTTGGAACTTTCCAAGGAGGCTAAAGTGGCCAACTAGAGAGTTGCAAGGATCCTTCTCTCTCCATGACTGGGATGATCAATACTTGCTACCCTACCCGGTTGTTGTTGTTGTTGTTGTTTTGTTTTGTTTTGCTTTTTTTTTGTTTAGTTTTTAATGTGTTGTCTGAGGATTGAACTCCAGTACTTTACTTAGAAAGCGAGTACTCTTCCATTTGAGCTCTCTAATTAATCAACTTCTTAAATAATAATCTTCTTTATATCTTCAAAGAGTCCATCTGATGTTTATTTTACTGAACAGTATATGCTCAGGGTTATTGATAATATTGATTCATCAATGATCTCCTGAGCACACATTATGTGTAAGGTCTTAGGAAGAAAAAAATGCAAGAGCATGTATTATTCTGATGCCTATTGTGCTTGGGTGGGTTTCTGCACAGTTAGAAGGATAAGGTATGTGTTAGTGTCCACAATGAGCAGACTTTCAATGGCATGTTCATCAAAGCATGGCATTGCCTGCCTCTCACCAGTGAACATGGCTCATGGTGCCATGTCTGACAGTCATGCAGACTTTCCTCAACCAGTTCAGTGAATACCCACTGAAGGGTGGCTTTCTTCTCAACCCTGTGCCTTCTGTATTCTCCAGTGAGAGTTTGTAAGTTGGGTAAACATCAGATAACTGCATGATATCAAGGTAGGAAAACATGGAGATGTTCTATCTTCTTGAAGTTAACTGAAAACTCTACATAAAAGTCAGTTTTTTGTGTTGGTGAACAATTGCAAATGATTGAGAAGCATGGTTAAAAAAGACCACTTAGACATCACACACACACACATTTGTGCCTCTATGTTTGCATATGTATAGATACATATCAATTTGAGTATTTGCACAGTACTGTGCCTAGGAAGGCCAGAGGATAACCTTAGGTAGTGTTCCTCATGACTAGTCCATCTTGTTTTCTGAGACAGGATCTCTTGGTGGCCTGGAATTTACCAAGTAGGATAAGCTGACTGATATGTGAGCACCAGAGATTCTTATGTCTCTGTACCCCCTAGAACTGGAATTACAAATTATCACACTGAACTTTTTTTCTATGGATGTGGGAGCTCAAATTCTGGTCCTCATACTTGTAAAGCAAGCAGTTTAACAACTGAGGTATGTCCTTAGCCCCTCCATTACATTGTAGTAGCAGAGCTTAGGTCTGAAGTGCTATTGAGCATGGAGTATAGACATTTCTTATGAAACTCTCTATTCTACCCCACAGTCTCCTCCACTGCCTGTGCAGAAGCACCTAAGTCACGTATACCTCCAAACCACCCAGAGTCCAGTTCCCATAAGGGGTCAGCCTTCTTTATTTGTCATACAGAATGAAGCTTCATCTAATTGCAATGTTATGGATATTAAGTTGGAAGACTTTTCTTAATTTAAAACCTAATGAATGTCCTCCAAATCCCACTCTTATTATTGGCAAGGAAGAGAATGGCTCAGTACCCTCTTACCTTAGATGAAATGCCCAACAGTGGGGAGAGGAAACTTGTAGAGTCCACAGCCAGTAGAAAGACAGGGCATCAGGTGGAGGGATAGGGTTGCCATCCCTCACTCAAAAACTCTCACCCAGAATTATTCTTGTCTAAAAGAACCACAGGGACAAAAATGGAGAAGAGACTGAGGAAAAGGAGGTCCAGTGATCGGTCCAATTTGGGATCCATTTCAAGGGGAGGCTCCAAGGTCTGACACTACTACTAATGCTATGGTGTGCTTACAGAAGGAGCCTAACATGGCTGCCCTCTGAGAGTCCCAACAATCAGTTGACTGAGACAGATGCAGATACACCAAACCATTGGACTGAAGTTGGGGCCCCCTGTGGTTGAAAGGCTGGAAGAAGTTGAGGAGGAGGGTGACCCCATAGGAAGACCAGCAGTCTCAACTGACCTGGACTTTTGAGATCTCTCAGACACTGAGCCACCAACCAGGCAGCATACACTAGCTGGTCTGAGGCCCCTGACACATATACAGCAGAGGACTGCCTGACCTGGCCTCAGTGAGAGAAGATGCACCTAACTCTCAAGAGACTTGAGACCCCAGGAAATGGAGAGGCCTGGCAGCGGGTGGGGACATCCTCTTGGAGATGGGGGTGGGGGTGGGGGTGGGGGAGGTGGAGGGGTAAGGGTGAGGAAGGGAAGGAGGGAAGGAGGAGGAATGGGGTGAGGAGCTATCCAAGGGCAGACGGGATAATGACTGAACTGTAAAAAAAGATTAAAGATAATTTTTTTTAAAGTTACAAACAACAACAACAAAGGGAAGTCTGGAGGACTGAGAGGCAGAGATGAAACAATAATCTGTAATGGTAGAATTAAATGATTTTCTGGATGAGCGTAACTGAGGACAATGGAGCCCCTGAGGCAGGATGCGCTGAGCTCTACTTGCCCAAGAAGACCACAAAAATTGGTAACGATGGTCATGATGGGGTTTACCTTCTTTTCAATTATATGTAGCATAAGTAACTCACACATATTTAGTTGAGATTGACAATGTGGAGCCTGCCCATACCTAGGGCATAGTGAGTCGTCATGGGATAACAGAGTCAATCCCTTTTCTGTTGATTTCTCTTGCCACTGACTTGTGTACCTTTGTTCCAGGGCAATAGTCATTAATGAAAATGATCCCTGAGTTATCACGCACTGATACAGAATTTACCCATGTGTCATGGGTAACTGGGAGGGCAGGAGTCTATTATTTCTCTTTTTGAATAATCTTGATCAATTCTTCAGTGTTTGCAAACTATTTTATTAGACCTTTTAAAATTAAACCCACTCCCCTCATGTTCTTACCTACCCACTAATTTAAAGCAGGAAGTCAGGCAGTGCTCTAATCTTACTGGGAAATTTCAGAGTAACACGTTCATGATTCTGATTGAATGATGACATCCTGTGACTCACAAAGGACTTAGTGTCATCCTAAGTATATTGGTGGAGGTGACAACTATTTAAATAAGAATGATGAAATACTCAAAAGCAGAGTATATTTTCCTTAAGGTAACTGTTTTATGTAGGTTTGGTTTATTTCTCCTAAGAAGGTTCTGTCACTGTTGTGAACCCAGGCAAAGCCTTTGGCTGCCCATCTTTAAGTCCCTCCTTCTAAGGTGGAGGTCCTCACAGAACAGGCAGCCATGTTTGGTGTCAAGATGAAATGTGAAGCAGCTCATGATGTAGAGCAGTGTTTACTTGAGTCTGGCGAACTTGAGTGTACTAGCTCTCCTGTGGGAGATAAGAGCCTTGATGGACATCGGCCCATTGCCTTGCTCTCATACAAGACCTTCTCACAACCCAAAGGACACATAAACATAATTTCTAACAGTATTTCAGGTTAATTGTCTCCTGTTTCTGCTACAACCCATTAAGTGAGGCTTGTGATCATAAGGGCCAAGTGTGGCTAAGAGAGCCTTCGCTTAACCAGAAAGTAGGAGGTAGAAAGTTATAAAGGGATGGTCAAGTGCTAGGACCTGAGTCCATATTCCCTGCACCTCTGTAACATGATGGGCATGGTAGCACATTCCTGCAACCCCAGTACTGAGGAGAAGGTGACAGGAGCATCTCTGGGACTCTGGCCAGTGAGACTACTAGAACCAGTGAGCTCCAGCTCCAGCAACAGAACTTGTCTTAAAAAAATAAGATGCAGAGCTGTTGAGAAAGACACCCCATGTCAACTTCTGGTCTCTACAAATATGTGCACACACGTGCTCACGTACTTGACCACATGTACACACATACAGACCTACACAGATGCAGACATACACAGACACACATACACACATATAAGAATGAAGGTTAATGAAGAACAAATGCAGGTTTGGAAACCCTCCACCTCCCACTTTCTGGTCCTCAGGTAAGTTCCTCTCTTGTGATGCTGACAGCACTTGAGACTTCTGTTGACCCTGCAATGTACAATCGCACAATCCTAACATGCTTATTTCTTCTTCTTGGCATATGTCATAAAACCTTGATTGTTGTGGATTTGTTTAATAATACACATAGGCTAACATCTGATTAAGCTTCTGCATTGACATATAGAAGTGCCTGAGGCGGTCTTATATGTACTGTGCTGTACAGCTTTCAACATGCATTAGTACTTTCAGTTATTCCATAGACAGCACTATCCAAGGTTGTTCAACACTGGATCAAGGTAAGAAGAATTCCAGATAAAATTGTAAAAAGGAAGCAAATAAATGAAACAAACCCCACACAGACCTCTTAACTAAATCAACCAACTAAACAAACAACTGGTCAAATAAAAAAAAACAATTTTCACGCTGAAAGTTCTCAACAGAGCTATAGAAATATCTCAGTGATTGCAGAGCAAGTGTATGTGTGTGTGTTTATTTGTGAAGATACAATTTGTTCACAATTTGTCCACATATCCAAGAGCACTAGACTTTAAAACACACTGAAATAAACTAAAGTATCCCACATTTTGTGAGGATGTGATATAGCCTGGATAATTAGTCCACTGTTTTTAATAGTTCTTTTTACAATTGTAATTAAAATTAGAATTTCTTGAATTCTGGAGTTGTAGTAGCACTGGATTTATTTTCAGAGAATAAACCTGTATTTAGCATTTCTGACACTAGAGGGAAGCACTAAACAGATGAAATGAGTGAGACAGAGAGACAGAGACACAGACAGGAGACAGACTCAGAGAGAGGCAGAGACAGACAAATGCACTAAGATACACAGTAGGGAAATATTTAACTAGATCTCAGTGATAATGTTCTTACTACCTGGCTGTTGTCCTCTGTACTCTTCCCGTTAGTCCTCTTTTTCATTTTGAACATGAAAAATTTAGAAATTCACACGAAGGGATGGTTGTCCTGGTAGTGGTCTGAAGTCCCAGATACTCAAGAGGTTGAGTGTATATGTATATATATGAATATATATATATATATATATATATATATACATACATATATATATTTCAGTTTTATCTTGAATTTCCCATTTAGTGCACCAGCTATCTGAGACCCAGTAAGAACAGATGTTATCATTCTACACCAAACAGTAAGGCAGTCTTGGGCCATGTAAGACGCTGAACACTTCGAATGCAGCTTGTCCAAATGAAGATGAATGCTTAGTGGCAAATACATGCTGCTTTTTAAGTCTCAATATGGCAAAAAACAATGTTTATATCACCTTGATATTTTCTGTTTCAATCACAAATTGAAATAATGTTTCTGACACATTATATTTAAAACTATATCAAAATGCTCTTGTCTTTTACTTGTAATTGTTTGGTGTGTTCTAGAAATTAAACCACACTCGAGCCTCACACCCTTTTAATTTTGCACCATCAGGAAATTTAGTGTCATTTTCTGCATCCTATTATTTTGAAAAGTAAAATATGTGTATAGAGCAGTACACCAGGTATTTAATAGACATTGCCGAGCAATCTCTCAAGCATGCTTTTTCTTGTGTTTTTGCTGTCGGTTTGTGACCCCTGAGTCATTTGTCGTTGCCGAAATGCGACTAGGAAAGCTTTGCCTTTTTCCCTCCTTGTGTTTTGGGAAAGCCTGTGTCTGAATGCAAATTATCAGGAAATCCATCAAAGCTGGCCAGAGAGCACGGGGTGGGGGCAGATTCTGGATACAAGGTTCTCTTGGAACTGATTTCAGGACACAGTTCCGGTCAGGCTGTGATTACAGACTCCTTTAAGGACACCCAGAGGCTTCTTCATATTTATGGTCTGCCTTTTCCCTTGCTAGCCCGTTAAGATCCATCTCCTTGAAAAATTCAGGCATTTACTCCATAAACACACACATCACGTTACACACCGAAGAATTTCACAGCATAGGTTCGTTCCCTTACAAACATCATAAAGTGTACATAATTTAAAACAATCCTTCTCATGCCCCCAAAATTTTCCCTGACTCTCAGGGTGACAAATCAGAGGCGATTAAATACACACATATTAATTTGGGCTATTACTTTTTTAAAAATAAAGTATATCTAACACTATAAACTCAAGAGCCTAGCTGCTTTCCACAGTGACCTAAACCTGATATCTACATGTCAATAGATTCTTGTAATTCTTCCCCTTATTACTATCCTGCCATGCTGGATTCTCTGAGATTCTAGAGAGAATTATACAACACACAGGGCAGGAGTGGTGTCATTTATAAAACATACTTGCTTGTCTTTTATTTATAAGCCATTTGACTTTTAAGTGCAGAGCACTCAATGGAGCCTCAATTCTGTTGAAACAGACTCTGTAATTGTTTTCTTCTACAGGATTACAATATGTTCATAATAAAACAGTATCTTTTGCAGTTTGTCTGCACAGCTTAGGAATACATTCTCAATTTTGATTCTTTTTGACTTTACTGACACATGTATGCCCTCTGTGTGTGGGTATGTGCTTGTGAGTGCCTCTATGTGGAGAAGGGGCTCTGGAATGCAGATTGTGAGTTTGCACCCATTTTGTGGTGGGCTTGTGGGCAACGCTTTGATCCTTGATCTTTCTTATTCTCCTGTAAGAAACACCAATGAGCTCATTGGCTTGTCTAGCTAGAGTTGAGTGAATTGGTTTCTTCGATGCCTATAGGTGCTCTCTTTGGGGTGAGTAGAAGTTTGTTCCTTATCTTCAGAAAAGTTATGTAACATCACAGTTGTTTGTTTGTCTGTTTGTTTATTTCACAAATAATTAAAAATCTTAAACTCATCCTTTTCCTGACATTTCATCAGGAAAACATAAGCTTACAAATAAGAGGGAATTGTCACAAGTCAATGGAGAAATATACCAGCAATATTCCTCTCTCTGGTCCTCACAAAAACATACTTTTGATAGAATTCAAAACAGGAGGTACATTTTCTGGGGCCAGTGAAAAAATGCCATGTGTGTGTTGGTTGTCTTGGAGATTGCTCTGTAGTGACTTTCATACAAATAGGATCTCACTGTACTAGAAAGCTCTTGGAGTCATTAAAGGATTTGACTGTGTTGTATCTAGCTGGCTGGGAGAATCATCCAGAGGGTTATTCTCTAGGGGCTGGATCTGTAGAGCTTTGGGGATAACTTTTCAGCCGAGCAAGGGAACTGATCTTAGTTGACTGTCTGTCAGCAGCTGGGTCTGCAGAACAGAGGCCTACAACTCAGACTGTTCATCTTAAGCTCCCTGGGTCTCCCCAGGCATTCTGAATTCTTCTTCCTTCTTGGACCAGCAAATAAACGCAAGAGTTTCTAGCTTGTAAAAAGGAGAACATTCTGGTTTGGTTGTCAGTGGAATTTAAGAGCATCCATTAAAGCAATGTTTATTTGCTTAATTGAGTGAATTTATTTAGATATTGTACATGCATGTGTGTGTGTGTGTGTGTGTGTGTGTGTGTGTGTGTGTGTGTGTGTGTGCACAGTGAGATGAAGCTACTATCGTCATCTCATACAGAATATCGTCTGAGTCTTGAAAAAAACTCCCTTCTCTGGTGATTCATTTCTCAATTGTTTGCTGTGGTATTTGTTGTTGTTGTTCCACTCCAAATTTATATCGATGCTTGCCATTTTTCCTACTGAATTCTTTAGATGATTGTATCACCAAGACTTTATTCTGATAATTGCCATCAGCAAACAAATTAGAATTCTGCCATTAAAATTTAAACACTTTATTTGAACAAAGCCATCTTTGACAAAGTTAACATGGCACTGGTGAAGCCCTTCCTGTAGGTAGGGCTTGTGGTTACTGGGACTGAGCTGGTGTAATTTAGGAAGTAACATTGAAGGTTACTGTGCAAGAAGAGACCTAACTCCATCTCAACATATGAAATCTTACTTTCTAGAAATAAAAAAAATGTTGGCCAGCACACAGGGCAGTTAGAGTCACTAAAGCAGTTGGCTATGTGAAAATCACCTCCAGTGGATTTCCCTGCCCTGCCCAGGTAGCTGAGGGGCCTCAATCCCATAATCCTATGGGAATACTGGATGCTACACTCAAAAGTAGCACTTTAAGAACTAGAGCCTACATAAAGCATGGTGTGGGCGTGGGCACCTGTGATGCCATGCTTCTGTGGAAAGATGAGAGGCTGAACAGAATGCTGGAAGCTCTTGAGCCAGCCAGCCTGGCATGCAAAGGAGGGCATCATCCTGAGTGAGGTAACACATTCACAAAGGAACTCACACAATATGTACTCACTGATAAGTGGATATTAGCCCAAAACCTAGGATACCCAAGATATAAGATACAATTTCCTAAACACATGAAACTCAAGAAAAATGAAGACTAAAGTGTGGACACTATGCCCCTCCTTAGAAGTGGGAACAAAACACCCTTGGAAGGAGTTACAGAGACAAAGTTTGGAGCTGAGATGAAAGGATGGTCCATGTAGAGACTTCCATATCCAGGGATCCACCCCATAATCAGCATCCAAACGCTGACACCATTGCATACACTAGCAAGATTTTATCGAAAGGACCCAGATGTAGCTGACTCTTGTGAGACTATGCCGGGGCCTAGCAAACACAGAAGTGGATGCTCACAGTCAGCTAATGGATGGATCACAGGGCTCCCAATGGAGGAGCTAGAGAAAGTAGCCAAGGAGCTAAAGGGATCTGCAACCCTATAGGCAGAACAACATTATGAACTAACCAGTACCCCGGAGCTCTTGACTCTAGCTGCATATGTATCAAAAGATGGCCTAGTCGGCCATCACTGGAAAGAGAGGCCCATTGGACAGGCAAACTTTATATGCCCCAGTACAGGGGAACGCCAGGGCCAAAAAGGGGGAGTGGGTGGGTAGGGGATTGGGGGTGGGTGGGTATGGGGGACTTTTGGTATAGCATTGGAAATGTAAATGAGCTAAATACCTAATAAAAAATGGAAAAAAAAAAAAGAAATCCTGTCCAAGCCGGGTGTGGTTGCACACGCCTTTAATCCCAGCACTCGGGAGGCAGAGGCAGGCGGATTTCTGAGTTCGAGGCCAGCCTGGTCTACAAAGTGAGTTCCAGGACAGCCAGGGCTATACAGAGAAACCCTGCCTCGAAAAACAAAAACAAAAACAAATAAACAAACAACAAAAAAAGAAATCGTGTCCAAGAACAAGGTGTAAGACAAGGTGTGGTGCTTGACATTCTTCTCTGATTTCCACAAGCGCACAGTATTGACACCCAAACATTCACACATAGAAATACATACGTGCACCATGTACACATACACGAATTTTAAAAACAGTGTCACCTTAAAGTGTGGCTTTGCCATGGTAGTTTAAATTTGAAAGAAAATAGTGCAGAAGCAATCGGCATTTAGATTGTATAGGCGATTATTCCTAGTTGGCTTTGATTAAATCACCCCAACAGTACACGATAGCCCCCCTTAGACAGTGTTCAAGATTATTATCACTTTTTGCAGATGATATGATAGTATATATAAGTGACCCTAAAAATTCCAACAGAGAACTCCTAAACCTGATAAACAGCTTCGGTGAAGTAGCTGGATATAAAATTAACTCAAACAAGTCAATGGCCTTTCTCTACACAAAGAATAAACAGGCTGAGAAAGAAATTAGGGAAACAACACCCTTCTCAATAGCCACAAATAATATAAAATATCTCGGCGTGACTCTAACGAAGGAAGTGAAAGATCTGTATGATAAAAACTTCAAGTCCCTGAAGAAAGAAATTAAAGAAGATCTCAGAAGATGGAAAGATCTCCCATGCTCATGGATTGGCAGGACCAACATTGTAAAAATGGCTATCTTGCCAAAAGCAATCTACAGATTCAATGCAATCCCCATTAAAATTCCAACTCAATTCTTCAACGAATTAGAAGGAGCAATTTGCAAATTCATCTGGAATAACAAAAAACCGAGGATAGCAAAAACTCTTCTCAAGGATAAAAGAACCTCTGGTGGAATCACCATGCCTGACCTAAAGCTTTACTACAGAGCAATTGTGATAAAAACTGCATGGTACTGGTATAGAGACAGACAAGTGGACCAATGGAATAGAATTGAAGACCCAGAAATGAACCCACACACCTATGGTCACTTGATCTTCGACAAGGGAGCCAAAACCATCCAGTGGAAGAAAGACAGCATTTTCAACAATTGGTGCTGGCACAACTGGTTGTTATCATGTAGAAGAATGCGAATCGATCCATACTTATCTCCTTGTACTAAGGTCAAATCTAAGTGGATCAAGGAACTTCACATAAAACCAGAGACACTGAAACTTATAGAGGAGAAAGTGGGGAAAAGCCTTGAAGATATGGGCACAGGGGAAAAATTCCTGAACAGAACAGCAATGGCTTGTGCTGTAAGATCGAGAATTGACAAATGGGACCTAATGAAACTCCAAAGTTTCTGCAAGGCAAAAGACACTGTCTATAAGACAAAAAGACCACCAACAGACTGGGAAAGGATCTTTACCTATCCTAAATCAGATAGGGGACTAATATCCAACATATATAAAGAACTCAAGAAGGTGGACCTCAGAAAATCAAATAACCCCCTTAAAAAATGGGGCTCAGAACTGAACAAAGAATTCTCACCTGAGGAATACCGAATGGCAGAGAAGCACCTGAAAAAATGTTCAACATCCTTAATCATCAGGGAAATGCAAATCAAAACAACCCTGAGATTCCACCTCACACCAGTGAGAATGGCTAAGATCAAAAATTCAGGTGACAGCAGATGCTGGCGAGGATGTGGAGAAAGAGGAACACTCCTCCATTGTTGGTGGGATTGCAGGCTTGTACAACCACTCTGGAAATCAGTCTGGCGGTTCCTCAGAAAATTGGACATAGTACTACCGGAGGATCCAGCAATACCTCTCCTGGGCATATATCCAGAAGAAGCCCCAACTGGTAAGAAGGACACATGCTCCACTATGTTCATAGCAGCCTTATTTATAATAGCCAGAAACTGGAAAGAACCCAGATGCCCCTCAACAGAGGAATGGATACAGAAAATGTGGTACATCTACACAATGGAGTACTACTCAGCTATTAAAAAGAATGAATTTATGAAATTCCTAGCCAAATGGATGGACCTGGAGAGCATCATCCTGAGTGAGGTAACACAATCACAAAGGAACTCACACAATATGTACTCACTGATAAGTGGATACTAGCCCAAAACCTAGGATACCCACGATATAAGATACAATTTCCTAAACACATGAAACTCAAGAAAAATGAAGACTGAAGTGTGGACACTATGCCCCTCCTTAGAAGTGGGAACAAAACACCCATGGAAGGAGTTACAGAAACAAAGTTTGGAGCTGAGATGAAAGGATGGACCATGTAGAGACTGCCATATCCAGGGATCCACCCCATAATCAGCATCCAAACGTTGACACCATTGCATATACTAGCAAGATTTTATCGAAAGGACCCAGATGTAGCTGTCTCTTGTGAGACTATGCCGGGGCCTAGCAAACACAGAAGTGGATGCTCACAGTCAGCTAATGGATGGATCACAGGGCTCCCAATGGAGGAGCTAGAGAAAGTACCCAAGGAGCTAAAGGGATCTTCAACCCTATAGGTGGAACAACATTATGAACTAACCAGTACCCCTGAGCTCTTGACTCTAGCTGCATATGTATCAAAAGATGGCCTAGTCGGCCATCACTGGAAAGAGAGGCCCATTGGACACGCAGACTTTGTGTGCCCCGGTACAGGGGAACGCCAGGGCCAAAGGGGGGGAGTGGGTGGGTAGGGGAGTGGGGGTGGGTGGGTAAGGGGGACTTTTGGTATAGCATTGGAAATGTAAATGAGCTAAATACCTAATAAAAAATGGAAAAAAAAAAAAAAAACTAAAACTAAAGCCAAAAAAAAAAAAAAAAAAAAAAAAAAAAAAAAAAAAAGATTATTCCGTTATCCTAGGGCTCCCCGTCTTCCTCAGTCTGTCTTCAAATGAATTAAAAATTCTGATTTATTTCCAAGGCCTTTATAGAAAGCTCCTGGAAAAGCACATACTATTTGTAGTGGTGACAGGCAATTAGCAAAGCATTTAGATTTATTATAAAGCTCCAGCACAAGTGCGGCTTTATTTTTCTTGTACAGGAGTTTAAAAAATTCACTTCAAGATAATGGAATGAGGTTGTACTTTCCCAAGGACCAGTCCTTGGTCGGAGGGGTGAGAGCATATGTGACGAGTCTCCCCCACTTTCATATGCTTTTCTAATAAATTCACATTTTAAAGTTCTCACTTTGATTTCATTTGCACAACTTTTTCACTCCTTTAAAGTATAAAAATAATTTCTAGTAATTCTTAATACGCCAAATCCCACCACAGGCACAGGTGCGACCTTGGCCTGTTTCTTACTGAGAGTTTGGTGAGGAAGACAGTCGTGCAGCAGGCAGGCTGGGCTCGGGCTAAAAGCTGTGGCAGTGAAAAGCATCATGGGAGCCTGAGTTCTAGTGCTGCTTTGTTTCATGCCAAGGGTAGCTGAGCTGGGCTGATTTCCTCCCACTAAACTAACTTTGGGTTCTCTTCCAACTATCCTTCCCCCACCTAGTTCATAATTTCTCTAAAACATCACTAATAGTACTTAACTCCCAAACCCTTTAGGATTAAGGCAATCTTACTCTGTATTTTCTGTATTTCTTTGATCAGCCTTAAGATGTTTACAGTTTCTTTTCTGAAGCTGTCATCTCTCTTGTAGTCTTTTAAAACTAGGTTTACCCTAAGAATTAATTTTAGACATACACTGAGACAACTGTTTTCACACATTCATACTTATACGTATATAATACAAACATACATACATATACACACACATAAATACACCCAAAGTATACAGATACAATCAAGTCTTTAGGAAGAAAATACCACTTTCCTCTGCACAATACTAAGAACAGAACTATTGATACTACAAGTAACTGCATATTAAATACTATAATGTGTTGTTAATGACTATGATACTGTCTATAACATGTTAAATAATTTAGCATATTGTTAAATTCTATAATACTGTCCTTCTCAGGTATCTTCATGAGATTTGATTCTAGGATTACACTTAGATAAGAACATCCATGAATGTTCCAATCTCATATATAAAATGGTATAATTTTATGTAATACCCATACATCCTCCCATATACTTTATACACTTCTAGATGACTTAATGCAACCTTTGTTAAATTGTACTGCTCATAAAATAATGATAAAATACATCAAAATATATTCAGTTCTGATGCAATTTTCTTATCTTTGTTTTTTAAGAATATTTTTTTTCTGAAATTGACCTTATCTTCAGATAAATAATCCACAGATGTGGAGGGCTGGTTGCATATTCACACAAGCGTGCCTCATAATAATATTATTATTAATAATTATGCTATTAATAGCAATTATATCTTGAATAGCTACAATGTTACAATAACTGCAGTCACATTTGGTGTGTTTCACATTGCAATATATTGCTAATAATCTTGGCTGTAATAGCAGCAAATTATTGAGAAAATGTTTGCATATACCACTGTATAGGACCACCACACACCTCCTCTCTTCAGCTTCGCAGGGTCTTTCTGAGATTGACAGAAAAACCCTTAGCAGGTAAGTTTTTGAATCACAGACTTAGAAACAAGTCAAGTGTGATGAAGATGGGCAAGTCCTACATGCTAGTACCTGACATGAACAACACCATCAACTTTCCTGTGGAATGACCCATTGTTCTGTGATGTGGTTAGAATATTAAGTGTTAGCCAAAGATGCACCAGGATGGAACTGTTGGGGATTGGTTGAAACTTTGGAGGTAAGGCCTGGTGGATGGGAGTTAGGATATGGGGAGCACATTCCTAAAGAGGCTATTGGGACCATTACTCCTTCCTTTCTCTGTCTCTGCTTCCTGGCTGCCCTAAGTGAATAGCTTACTCTTCCATACACTGCATCATGATGTTCTGCTTCAACGCAGGACCAAAAGCAATGGCACCAACTGACCATGGACCGAAATCTCTGAAACCATGAGCTCAAATAAAACTCTCTTCGTCCTGATTTGTCAATTTCAGGTGCTATGTTTCAATGTCCCAAAGCTGATATACATATGATATCTGAGCGATATTCTAGGGACTCTTGTGTGACCTCGGTTGCACACATGGTATTTCTGCCCCCTTCCCCCTCAGAAGTCCCGTTTATCTTTTCAGATGCAATGTCCATGTCCAGCAGTTCAGGAAACCTGCTGACTCCATGATGGATTAAAAATGATGGGAACTTCCTCAGTACTTAGGACATTGTTATTGCTCTGTACACAACTGCCTTCCTCAAGAGTGACTGAAACATCAGAAACCAAAACAAGGTGCAGTGTTTTGGGATCTGATCACTAGCTTCTCAAATGCCTCTTGCTCTAAGAAACCACACATAGATTTTTAATTAAAATTCTTTTTGTCACTTTTTTTTTCTCAGAGGAAATGCATGGAATTTGTTCTTATAGCTTTGGCACTGCAGAAGGAAAATTGAAAGTATAATTAATTGTTAAAGGGTAGTACTGATATTAGATAAGTTGCACTGGGGATGAATATATGTTTTTTTAGTGTATCAAAGAGAAATTTCCAGAGTCTTAAGTAGCACTATAGAATGTGAAGTTTGTGAAATTAAGGAAAAAGGAGGATGCTCAATTTTTAAGCAGCACAGTCTTGAAAATATTAGAATATACATATGCACTTAAAGAATTAAAATCAGACTGGAAGATCCCAGAATGCTAATATTCACTTAACAACCATTATCTCCGAGTCTTGGGGTTCTGAAGGAGTGTTATATTTATTTCATAATTTTTGTACATTTTCAATTTTTTAAATAATAAAAACATATCCCTGTTATAGTTAAAAATCATGTTTTCTATACAAAAACGATTATCAGGTAAAGTCTCAGCACACACTTCTTATCAGGAGGTATGTTCTGGAAGGCCCTGTGGCCTCAATTAAAGCCCCCTTTTATGTTGGTTTGTGCTCACTGCCTAGCGAGCCTTTTTCTCAGGGAAACTTGCTGCAACATTGGCTGCAGCTTTATCAGGAATCTCTGCTGTCAATCTCAGTGTGGAAGAAAGCCATTGTTAAGAAAGACACTTGCGTGCTGGGGTCCTCTTTCTCGGAGGGTTTTTTTTTTTTTTTTCATGACTGTCAATTTCCTACTTGCTTCAGTTTCTCTTTTGACTTTAAAATATCTGATTTTTAGTGCTCTTTGGGGGAGGCCTGAGGGTGCTGGGTATGAAAACCCTAGCATTTCTCCCCAGTAGCCTCTTATGTAAATTTAGATTATGACTGCATGAAAAATTTGTTGGGAAAAGTCATCAATAGGGCCATATGTTAGAGTTTCAAAAGTCCTCCTAATTTTCATTTAACTCACATCATAAAAACCACCCTCCCATTCAATCAGACTATTATAAGGTGTTTTAGATGAGTGATGGATGAGCGCCCGTGAGGGGAGAGCTAATCGGAAGGCCTTGATCTTCCCCAGAGCAATTAATCTTTCATCTTTCAATGTGCTCCACCCTCCCCCACATATGCACAGTGCTGAGAACAAAACTATAAAAAAAGAAAAAGATGAGAGCTCTTTGGAGTCCATAAAAATGTGAGTAAGACTTTACATTTTATTTTTATTTACTAGAAATTTATGGTACACACACAGAGGCATAGTTGTGATTCATAGCTGGTGTCTGATTTTGGTGTCCCTTCTTGCCCAAGGCTGTGACGCGATCACTTTCTGTATGGCATAGCTCTCTTCCCAGAAAGGAGGAGAGCTCACAGGGAGAGCAAGGAGCTTTGGTTCATGTCCCCAAGGACCACAAAGAAACATGAATCTCACTGGCTTTCATTTAGAATGTTTCCTGTCATTATATTTAACAACTCTTTATATGACCCTCGCAGGTCAGTTAAAGGATGGATGGCTCTTTTCTAGTTAGATAATGATGAGGCGAAATCTACTTAATGTGCCCAATGATTCATGTTGAATGTTAATAATGTATGCAGCTTTGAATGACCTGTGTATGGCATTGTGGAGCTCTGGGAAGGGTAGCTTACTGCGTGATAGGAATGTGGCTCCATGGAAATATTATCAGCAAGACTGGACAATGTGGAGTCAGTCCTTCACCATCCTGATTGCATGTGAAGATGCACTGGATTCTCACAGATACGGGAGTTTTAAAGATTCACCTTCTAATTTTCATCTATGAATATGTCTGTGTGCCTGTGTGAGTGCCTATCGTGTGTGTGTGTATTTATGGAGGCCAGAAGAGGAAAATAGATCCTTGGAGCTGGAGTTGACAACCAAGCTCTGGTTCTGTGTAGTAGTAGCAGAAGCTACCAGCTGCTGAGCCCTTTCTCTAGCCCTGAAATAGGAATTTGGCGCCAGAATAGTATGCTATCCTTGACTTTGATCCAAGAGTTCATGAGATAGTTTATATCATTTGGCCTTTAACAGGTTTAAAGAAAGAAAACTATAATTTGTTCATTTTCTGTTCATTCAACAACTTTTGCAGTTAGGCATTAAAACATTTAGCCACTTATGCAAATAAGCCTGATGGGAAACAGTCAAATATTTGAAAATTCATACAGTGGAAGAATATAATCACAAGACAACATTGTTGTTGTTATTGTTTTTTTCTCATGCTGATTTTGGTTTAGTCCAGGTGACCTAGAACTTGCTCTATAGAGAAGAGTGACCTTGGACTGATTATTTCGTCTCTACCTCCCAAGTGCTGGGCTATAGTCCTGTACCACCACCATGTGGGGATGTAGCAAGCATTCTATGCCTGATTATATCTCTGTCTCTATCTCTACCTCTACCTCTACCTCTGTCTCTGTCTCTGTCTCTGTCCCTGTCTCTATCTCTACCTCTACCTCTATGTCATCTATGTCACCTGTGAGGAGCAGGTGTGGCAGCAGTCCCAAGAAGGCGCCAGGGACTGCAGCTAAGTCTTATGACTTGCACCTGACTTCCTCATACACCTGAAAATAAGCCATGACCATCGTGAGAGCTGCACAGGTGCACCATGATGCTGGCGGTTTAAACAAGTCCATATTTGGTGGAGACATGCCCCTGCTGCCCTGATTGGCTGAAGCTGCGTTCCTGGTGAGGTGAGGTGGCCTGCTGTGAGTGGATGGGGACTGAGAGTATATAAGAGTGAGAGGCCCAGGGTTCAGGGGAGAAAAAGATGAAGCGAGAGAGATGAAGACTGAAGTTTGCTGAATAAACTGCTGTTAGAAGGACTGGTGGTCGTGTCGTTCTTGCTGGTCGAGAGCAGACGCGACAGTCACCTGTATCTATATCTATCTTTGCTATTTTGAGATAGGGTTCTCTGTGTAGCACTGGCTATTCTAGAACTAGATCTGAAGACCAGGCTGGCCTTGAACTCAGAGATCAAACTGCCTTTGCCTCTGGAATTTAAACTCTGAGGTCTCTCTGGGTGTATGTGCATGGGTATGTGTGCCAGAGGTCAATCTTGGGTGTTGTTCCTCAGGAACTGTCCACCCTGATTTCCAAAATAAGTTCTCGAACTGGAAAAATGGGGCTTATCCAATTAGGCTAGAATGATTGGCTAGTGAGTGCAGGAGAGCTGCTTGTCACCATTTTCCTAGTGATGGAATTACAAAAATGTGTCACCAGGCCAATGTTTTAGGTAGGTGCTGGGGATTGAACTCAGGTCCTTATGCATTTGTGGCAAGCATTTTACCAACTGATTTACTTCTTGTGCCAAACTTTAAGATGCTTATTATAACAGTTTCATAGTGTATAGGTATGTATTTATTACTATGACTGCAAATAGATGGGCCAGGGTCAGACACGGCTATAGAGGAGAGGTTAGCCCCCATCCCAAGATACTGGGGAAAAGGTCTCTATTTTTCCAGATCTTTGTGTCTCAAATATTTAAATTATATTATTTTGCATGTGGCTGATTAGACTGGATTAGATAAATTCTTATTTCCTTTCCTATTCATATTTACTTCATCATCTATCTATGTATTTATCTAGTTATCATTTAATTCAAGAGAAAGCTTACCGTGTATTAATGTAAAAATTTATTATTAAGGAAAAAATTTCATTTTAAACAAAGAAGAGCTCTTTCACTTCTCTTTCAGTTTCACTAGAAAACATTTAGAACCTACACAGGAGTTGGAGATTCATGAGAAATCTGCATGTCCCTTATTGCAAACCTTACTGTGTGTGTGCTATTTGGACACATGAAAATAAATGATATGGGCTGAGGAGACCATTCCCTGGGTAAAAGCATTTGGTGTGCAATTCTGATGAGCTGAGTTCAGATCCCTCAAAGCAACATAAGGTGAAGTAGTCAAGTGTCTCTACACCCAGTGTATCCTCTACAAGATGTGGAAGGGGAGCAAGGTGAGTCTCCCTAAACATCTCAGCCACCAGCCTGGCTTAGGAAGCACTGAAAACTCAGCTTCGAGCAAGGTGGAAGATGAGGACAGACTACCAACAACTCTCTGCTGGCCTCCAAATGTTTGCCTTTGCACATGTGTGCCTGTACTTACACATATTACCACTTACACATACATGCATATATTCACACATACGTACAAAAAAGGAGGAAGAAATAAAAGCATTACTGAAAGCTGAAGTGGTAGCTCAGATATTAAGAATGCATTCTGTTCATGCATAGGACTGGAGTTTGGATCTTAGGTCCTAGACTGGGTGACTCAAAACTGTTTGTAGCTCTGGAACCAGCAGTTCTGACACCTCTACCTTCCAGGGACACCTGCACTCACATGCACATACCCACATGTTTACATGTGCACATGTGCACACACACAAAGTTAAAAATTGCAAATAAATTTAAACAGAGCTTTACACACATTTGCTACATTCACAGCCTTATGTACAACTGTGAAATAGCTATTTACCCTTGAAGGATTGCTAAAATAATAGTGCACTCAGGGGCAGTGTGAAGAATCCTGGAATTTACATGATATTGCTATCTTTCTTTTTGTTCTGCATAAAATACGAAGTAAGTTAAAAATAGTACTAGAACGTCTTTCCACCACACTTTCCAGTTGTTCTCAAGCCTACTATTAACACACTTTCAAAAGCCCTTGCGTGAATTTCCCTGCCACCTGATGTTTTGCTAATATTTAGAAATACTTGCACGGCAGGGATTTGCAAATGTTCTCCCTAGAACTTGGGTAAACTAAATTAACATAATTCCAAATCCGATTGCTTTTATGCAGTGAGGGATTGGAAGCAGTTTTACTATTTTGCAGTCATGAATCTGAGAAGGGGTAAAGAACACTGAGAGAATTCATGAAGATAATTTAAAAATTGCAATAGATTTGCAGGTAAATAGATTCTCAGCATGGACACACTGCAGCCATAATTTATACCATGTCTATACAATATCCAAATACCTTTACAAGTTATGTAAAACAGAAAAAAGTGTAGCAGACTATCATTTAAACAAACACCAGGTTCTGATGTTCCTTTCATTTTCTTTTAGAATTAATTAAACACAGTTCTCATTAAAAGTCATTTTACCCATCCATACTCAATTGTGCATCTTTAAATAACATGCCCTATCTATCTATCTATCTATCTATCTATCTATCTCTATCTATCTATCTATCTATCTATCTATCTATCTATCTATCTACCTATCTACCTATTTTTCACAGTGCTAACATTGTAGTCAGCATAACCAAGGGTGATTTTGGGTCTCATCTGCTTGCATTTTCATGTGTGTGCAGGTGCACATATGTGTGGCTGAGCATGTGGAGGCCAGAGGTCAACTGCAAGTATCAATCTTGAAATATGGTACACTATTTTTGTATTTTAATTTTAAGGCAGGGTTTCTCTCTGGCTTGGAACTCTCTAAGTGGATTCAGCTGGCTGGCTAGCTGGTCAGCAAGCTTTGGAGATCGACCTCTCCAGTGATGGGAACACAGGCATCCTCCATCATGGTAGGAGGCTTTATTAGCTACCATCCCTTCCTCTGTCACATTTTCATTTTCTTAGTTATCTGATGACATTTCTTTTTGTAGCTGATTAATTTTTTTTTAATTGGTAACACTCACCTATAACATATGCCTCTTAGGTCCCACTCTGTCACTTGCATCTTTCATGCAATCAGCTTGAAGAATGCCTCAGGTGGTGATTAATCTTGCATGTCAAGTGGGCTGACCAGATATTTGGTCAAGCTTTAATCCATATATTCTTTGTGGGTTTTTTTCTTTTTTGTTTGTTTGTTGGTTAAATCTAAGCTTGCACATTTGAGAAATGCAGAATGCCTTTTGTATGTAGGTTGTATCCATCTCATTCACTGACTGCCTTGGTAGAAAAGATGCTCTCTCCTGAGCAGGAAGGAATTCTATCAGCAGGTGACCATGAACTTCACCTGGAATAATGCTCTTGCCTGTGTCTCCAGTCTGCTCTTCTACCCTGCAGTGTTTGGAGCTGCCAGCCTCTATCAGTGTATGAGCCAATCTTTTATCATAATTATTTTCATATGTACACACAGGCATTTGTTTTTATTCTGCTAGAGAACTCCTAAGTGTGTACCACACCTGGAAAAAAGAGAGGGCATGAATACTAAGTATATAATATATTCATATGAAAATGTTTTTTGTAGGGCTGGAGAGATGGCTCAGTGGTTAAGAGTCCTGAGTTCAATTCCCAGGAACCACATGGTGGCTGACAACCATCTGTAATGGGTTTCGATGCCCTCTTCTGGGTGTGTCTGAAGACAGCGACAGTGTACTCATATACATTAAATGAATAACAAATATATATTATACATACATATATGATTAATGATTTTATAAAATGTATCATGTTTACAATGAATATATGTCAATTAAAAACTGTTTCTGTCTCAGAAATTTTTCTGCCATTATTCCATAAGTACTATGGTATAATGATTGTTTTAATAGAATGTACATTGTTTTAGTTTCTTAGTTAGGGTTTTGTTGATGGGAAGAGATGCCATGACCATGGAAACCATGGAAACGCTTATGAAGAAAAACATTTAATCAAGGCTGGCATACTGTTCAGAGATTTATCCATTTATTTATCTATCTATCTATCTATCTATCTATCTATCTATCTATCTATATTAGATATTTTCTTCATTCACATTTCAAATGCTATCCCAAAAGGCCCCTATACCCTACCCCCGCCCTGCTCCCCTACCCAATCACACCCACTTCTTGGCTCTGGCTTTCCCCTGTCCTGGGGTATATAAAGTTTGGTTGACCAAGGGGCCTCTCTTCCCAATGAAGGCCAACTAGGCCGTCTTCTGCTACATATGCATCTAGAGATACGAGTTCTGGGGGTACTGATTAGTTCATATTGTTGTCCCCCCTATAGGGTTGCAGACGCCTTCAGCTCTTGGGTACTTTCTCTAGCTCCTACATTGGGGGCCCTGTATTTCATCCTATAGATGACTGTGAGCATCCACTTCTGTATTTGCCAGGCACTAGCAAAGCCTCACAGGAGACAGCTATATCAGGGTTCTTTCAGCAAAATTTTGCTGACATATGCAATAGTGTCTGCATTTGGTGGCTGATTATGGAATGGAACCCTGGGTGGGGCAGTCTCTGGATGGTCCATCCTTTTGTCTTAGCTCCAAACTTTGTCTCTGCAACTCCTTCCATGGATATTTAATTCCCTATTCTAGGGAGGAATGATATATCCATGAGTTGGTCTTCCTTCTTGGTTTTCTTGTGTTTTGGAAGTTCTATCTTGGGTATTCTAGGTTTCTGGGCTAATACCAACTTATCAGTGAGTGCATATCAAGTGACTTCTTTTGTGATTGGGTTACCTCACTCAAGATGATATCCTCCAGATATATCCATTTGCCCAAGAATTTCATAAATTTGTTGTTTTTAATAGCTGAGTAGTACAGGAATTCAAGGCCCATACCTAAACATAATAAAAGCAATATACAGCAAGCCAGTAGCCAACATCAAGGTAAATGGAGAGAAACTGAAAGCAATCCCACTGAAATCAGGGACTAGACAAGGCTGCCCACTTTCTCCCTACCTATTCAATATAGTACTTGAAGTCCTAGCCAGAGCAATTCGACAACAAAACGAGATCAAGGGGATACAAACTGGAAAGGAAGAAGTCAAAATATCACTATTTGCAGTTGATATGATAGTATATATAAGTGACCCTAAAAATTCCACCAGAGAACTCCTAAACCTGATAAACAGCTTCAGTGAAGTAGCTGGATATAAACTTAACTCAAACAAGTCAATGGCCTTTCTCTACACAAAGAATAAACAGGCTGAACACCCTTCTCAATAGTCACAAATGATATAAAATACCTTGGTGTGACTCTAACTAAGGAAGTGAAAGATCTGCATGACAAGAACTTCAAGTCTCTGAAGAAAGAAATTGAAGATCTCCGAAAATGGAAAGATCTCCCATGCTCATGGATTGGCAGGATTAACATAGTAAAAATGGCTATCCTGCCAAAAGCAATCTACAGATTCAATGCAATCCCCATCAAAATTCCAACTCAATTCTTCACTGAGTTAGAAAGGGCAATTTGCAAATTCATCTGGGAATAACAAAAAACCTAGGATAGCAAAAACTATTCTCAACAATGAAATAACCTCTGGTGAAATCACCATGCCTTACCTCAAGCTGTACTACAGAGCAATTGTGATAAAAACTGTATGGTACTGGTACAGCAACAGACAGGTAGATCAATGGAATAGAATTGAAGACCCAGAAATGAACCCACACAGCTATGGTCACCTGGTCTTTGATAAGGGAGCTAAAACCATTCAGTGGAAAAAAGACAGCATTTTCAACAAATGGTGCTGTCACAACTGGCGGTTATCATGTAGAAGAATGCGAATTGATCCATTCTTATCTCCTTGTACTAAGGCCAAGTCTAAGTGGATCAAGGAACTCCACATAAAACCAGAGACACTAAAACTTATAGTGGATAAAGTAGGGAAAACCTTTGAAGATATGGGCACAGGGAAAAATTCCTAAACATAACAGCAATGGCTTGTGCTGTAAGACCAAGAATCAACAAATGGGACCTCATAACATTGCAAAGCTTCTGTAGGGCAAAAGATACTGTCAATAAGACAAAAAGGCCACCAAGAGATTGGGAAAGAGTTTTTGCCAATCCTAAATTTGATAGGGGACTAATATCCAATATATACAAAGAGCTCAAGAAGCTGAACTCCAGAAATTCAAATACCTCCATTAAAAAATGGGGTACAGAGCTAAACAAATAATTATCAACTGAGGAATACCAAAGGGCTGAGAAACACTTGAAAAAATGTTCAACATCCTTAATCATCAGGGAAATGCAAATCAAAACAACCCTGAGATTCCACCTCACACCAGTCAGAATGGTTAGGATCAAAATTCAGGTGACAGCAGATGCTGGCGAGGACGTGGAGAAAGAGGAACACTCCTCCATTGTTGGTGGGATTGCAAGCTTGTACAACCACTTTGGAAATCAGTCTGGCAGTTTCTCAGAAAATTGGACATAGTACTACCGGAGGATCCCGCAATACCTCTCCTGGGCATATATCCAGAAGATTTCCCAACTGGTAAGAAGGACACATGCTCCACTATGTTCATCGCAGCCCTATTTATAATAGCCAGAAGCTGGAAAGAATCCAGATGCCCCTCAACAGAGGAATGGACACAGAAAATGTGGTATATTTACATATTGTAGTACTACTCAGCTATTAAAAACAATGATTTATCCATTCTTATCATGGAGGAAAACATGGTGTCACAGAGATAGACATAGTATTGGAGAAGGAGTCAAAAGTTCTATTTATGGATTCCAGGCAACAGGAAGTGGGAGAGGGAGGGAGGGAAGAAAGAGAAAGAGAGAGAGAGAGAGAGAGAGAGAGAGAGAGAGAGAGAGAGAGAGAGAGAGAGAGATTTGTTTTGAGGTTCTGAAACCTCAAAGCCCAGTAGCAGTGACAAACTTTCTCCAGCAAGGCCACATGTTCAAATTCTTTCAAATAATGGCATTCCCTGCGAGCCTCTGGGGCCATGTTCATTCAAACCCCCAGAATTAGGTTCTGTAAGCACTGACGAGTTCAAGAATATGGAGGGATACACATAGATTATATAGGAATGCCAGGTCAGTGTATAATGAGAATATGGAGGGATACACACAGATTATATAGGAATGCCAGGTCAGTGTATAATGAGAATATGGAGGGATACACATAGATTATATAGGAATGCTAGGTCAGTGTATAATGAGAATATGGAGGGATACACATAGATTATATAGGAATGCTAGGTCAGTGTATAATGAGGAACTGTTCCAGCATTTTTTTTTGTTTTTTCTTCTTTTGTTGTTGTTGTTGTTTTATTTAGTATCTGTTGAGATCTTAGCACCAATACCCTTCAGTTATGTAAGGACAACCACACTGTTATGCATTTTCAATGGTTAGTTTTTTCCAGAACATTAAAGAAATCAAATATTGCACATTTTTAAGGTAAGACTATAAAGTCTTAAACATAATTTTGAATTGAAATATCTTATTTTCATGCCCAAATCAGAATTTATTATGAATTTATCTTACAGGCTCTGAGAAAGCAGAACCATGAATTATATCCCCCAGATTGGCTTCATTTCTTATTCACCTTGTTTTCAGTTAAACCTTGTGAATTAAACCAAATGAGAGAAGGAAACTTTGAAATCATGTTGGATGCATTTAAAACGTTAAGAAACTGCATGAATATTCCTCTTGAATTTTAAAAGTGAATGAAGAAAAAATATGAAGACATTAAAAGTGCAGGAATCACTAGAAGAAACTTCTAACTATTATGGGGAAAGTGGATAGCAACTAAAATTTTAGGAAGTTATAAATGTCCCAATTCAACATTTGAAATGGAAAAATATATAAAATTAAACAAATCATCTTAAGATTTTGAATTTTTAACTCCAAACTCTTATTCTGTATGAATACATCTGATTTTCAAAAACAGCCTTGGTGCTTCATTTTCAAGCATGCTGACTTAAGTTCTGACATAGTATGTTTTAAGCAGCCTGCAATGTCAATAATTCCAGTATATGATCAACATATTTTCATCTCTGAAAAGTCATTTAAGAGTTTTGGTTTGGGGTGTTTTATTCCAATTTTGACCGTAATGTTTTGTTTTGTTTTTTAAATCATGTGAATCACAATGGTATTGTGTTGGCTAGTCTTATGTCAGCTGGACACAGTAATCTGATTAGGCTGTAGGCAAGCCTGTAAGGAATTTTCTTAATTAGTGATTTATGGGGGAGGGCCCAGCCCACTGTGGGTAGGGCCATCCCCAGGCTGATGGTCTGGGTTTTTAAAAGAAAGAAGGCTGAGTAAGCCATGGGAAGCAAGTTAGTAAGTAGCACTCTTCTATGGTCTCTGTATCAGATCCTGATAGAAGGATCCTGCCCTGTTTGAGTTTCTACCTCACTGCTTTAATGATGAAATGCTCTATGGAACTGTGAGTGAATAAACCTTGTCCTCTCCAAGTCACTTTGGTTATGGTGTTTCATCACAACAATAAAACCTCAATTATGGCAAGTATCTTGTAGGTATCTCAGTAAATTAACCTGGCATGGTAGTGCACAGCTATGATCTCCAGCACTCAGGAAGCTGAAACAAGACGTTCACATAATCAGGAACAGCCTAGGTTATCAAATAAGACTTAAAGAAAAAGAGATGGTGATTGCTAAATGTAGTAGTCTGATCATGATGCTGAATAAATGTGTCTTACAAAACAACCATTAATAGAGTGGTCGCCATCTTGGTCCGGGACCCGCCGAACTTAGGAAATTAGTCTGAACAGGTGAGAGGGTGCGCCAGAGAACCTGACAGCTTCTGGAACAGGCAGAAGCACAGAGGCGCTGAGGCAGCACCCTGTGTGGGCCGGGGACAGCCGGCCACCTTCCGGACCGGAGGACAGGTGCCTGCCCGGCTGGGGAGGCGGCCTAAGCCACAGCAGCAGCGGTCGCCATCTTGGTCCGAGACCCGCCGAACTTAGGAAATTAGTCTGAACAGGTGAGAGGGTGCGCCAGAGAACCTGACAGCTTCTGGAACAGGCAGAAGCACAGAGGCGCTGAGGCAGCACCCTGTGTGGGCCGGGGACAGCCAGCCACCTTCCGGACCGGAGGACAGGTGCCCGCCCGGCTGGGGAGGCGGCCTAAGCCACAGCAGCAGCGGTCGCCATCTTGGTCCGAGACCCGCCGAACTTAGGAAATTAGTCTGAACAGGTGAGAGGGTGCGCCAGAGAACCTGACAGCTTCTGGAACAGGCAGAAGCACAGAGGCGCTGAGGCAGCACCCTGTGTGGGCCGGGGACAGCCGGCCACCTTCCGGACCGGAGGACAGGTGCCTGCCCGGCTGGGGAGGCGGCCTAAGCCACAGCAGCAGCGGTCGCCATCTTGGTCCGAGACCCGCCGAACTTAGGAAATTAGTCTGAACAGGTGAGAGGGTGCGCCAGAGAACCTGACAGCTTCTGGAACAGGCAGAAGCACAGAGGCGCTGAGGCAGCACCCTGTGTGGGCCGGGGACAGCCGGCCACCTTCCGGACCGGAGGACAGGTGCCCACCCGGCTGGGGAGGCGGCCTAAGCCACAGCAGCAGCGGTCGCCATCTTGGTCCCGGGACTCCAAGGAACTTAGGAATTTAGTCTGCTTAGGTGAGAGTCTGTACCACCTGGGAACTGCCAAAGCAACACAGTGTCTGAGAAAGGTCCTGTTTTGGGCCTTCTTCTTCGGCCAGGAGGAGGTCCAAATACAAGATATCTGCGCACCTTCCCTGTAAGAGAGCTTGCCAGCAGAGAGTGCTCTGAGCACTGAAACTCAGAGGAGAGAATCTGTCTCCCAGGTCTGCTGATAGACGGTAACAGAATCACCAGAAGAACAATCTCTAAACAGAGTCAACTATAACTACTAACTCCAGAGATTACCAGATGGCGAAAGGTAAACGGAGGAATCTTACTAACAGGAACCAAGACCACTCACCATCACCAGAACCCAGCACACCCACTTCGCCCAGTCCAGGGAACCCCAACACACCTGAGAACCTAGACCTAGATTTAAAAGCATATCTCATGATGATGGTAGAGGACATCAAGAAGGACTTTAATAAATCACTTAAAGAAATACAGGAGAACACTGCTAAAGAGTTACAAGTCCTTAAAGAAAAACAGGAAAACACAATCAAACAGGTAGAAGTCCTTACAGAAAAAGAGGAAAAAACATACAAACAGGTGATGGAAATGAACAAAACCATACTAGACCTAAAAAGGGAAGTAGACACAATAAAGAAAACTCAAAGCGAGGCAACACTAGAGATAGAAACCCTAGGAAAGAAATCTGGAACCATAGATTTGAGCATCAGCAACAGAATACAAGAGATGGAAGAGAGAATCTCAGGTGCAGAAGATTCCATAGAGAACATCGGCACAACAATCAAAGAAAATGGAAAATGCAAAAAGATCCTAACTCAAAATATCCAGGAAATCCAGGACACAATAAGAAGACCAAACGTACGGATAATAGGAGTGGATGAGAATGAAGATTTTCAACTCAAAGGTCCAGCAAACATCTTCAACAAAATTATTGAAGAAAACTTCCCAAATCTAAAGAATGAGATGCATATGAACATACAAGAAGCCTACAGAACTCCAAATAGACTGGACCAGAAAAGAAATTCCTCCCGACACATAATAATCAGAACATCAAATGCACTAAATAAAGATAGAATACTAAAAGCAGTAAGGGAAAAAGGTCAAGTAACATATAAAGGCAAGCCTATCAGAATTACACCAGATTTTTCACCAGAGACTATGAAAGCCAGAAGAGCCTGGACAGATGTTATACAGACACTAAGAGAACACAAACTGCAGCCCAGGCTACTATACCCAGCCAAACTCTCAATTATCATAGAGGGAGAAACCAAAGTATTCCACGACAAAACCAAATTCACGCATTATCTCTCCACGAATCCAGCCCTTCAAAGGATAATAACAGAAAAAAACCAATACAAGAACGGGAACAACGCCCTAGAAAAAACAAGAAGGTAATCCCTCAACAAACCTAAAAGAAGACAGCCACAAGAACAGAATGCCACCTTTAACAACTAAAATAACAGGAAGCAACAATTACTTTTCCTTAATATCTCTTAACATCAATGGTCTCAACTCGCCAATAAAAAGACATAGACTAACAAACTGGCTACACAAACAAGACCCAACATTTTGCTGCTTACAGGAAACTCATCTCAGAGAAAAAGATAGACACTACCTCAGAATGAAAGGCTGGAAAACAATTTTCCAAGCAAATGGTATGAAGAAACAAGCAGGAGTAGCCATCCTAATATCTGATAAGATTGACTTCCAACCCAAAGTCATCAAAAAAGACAAGGAGGGACACTTCATTCTCATCAAAGGTAAAATCCTCCAAGAGGAACTCTCAATTCTGAATATCTATGCTCCAAATACAAGAGCAGCCACATTCACTAAAGAAACTTTAGTAAAGCTCAAAGAACACATTGCGCCTCACACAATAATAGTGGGAGACTTCAACACACCACTTTCACCAATGGACAGATCATGGAAACAGAAACTAAACAGGGACACACTGAAACTAACAGAAGTGATGAAACAAATGGATCTGACAGATATCTACAGAACATTTTATCCTAAAACAAAAGGATATACCTTCTTCTCAGCACCTCATGGTACCTTCTCCAAAATTGACCACATAATAGGTCACAAATCAGGCCTCAACAGATTCAAAAATATTGAAATTGTCCCATGTATCCTATCAGATCACCATGCACTAAGGCTGATCTTCAATAACAAAATAAATAACAGAAAGCCAACATTCACATGGAAACTGAACAACACTCTTCTCAATGATACCTTGGTCAAGGAAGGAATAAAGAAAGAAATTAAAGACTTTTTAGAGTTTAATGAAAATGAAGCCACAACGTACCCAAACCTTTGGGACACAATGAAAGCATTTCTAAGAGGGAAACTCATAGCTATGAGTGCCTTCAAGAAAAAACGGGAGAGAGCACATACTAGCAGCTTGACAACACATCTAAAAGCTCTAGAAAAAAAGGAAGCAAATTCACCCAAGAGGAGTAGACGGCAGGAAATAATCAAACTCAGGGGTGAAATCAACCAAGTGGAAACAAGAAGAACTATTCAAAGAATTAACCAAACGAGGAGTTGGTTCTTTGAGAAAATCAACAAGATAGATAAACCCTTAGCTAGACTCACTAAAGGGCACAGGGACAAAATCCTAATTAACAAAATCAGAACTGAAAAGGGAGACATAACAACAGATCCTGAAGAAATCCAAAACACCATCAGATCCTTCTACAAAAGGCTATACTCAACAAAACTGGAAAACCTGGACGAAATGGACAAATTTCTGGACAGATACCAGGTACCAAAGTTGAATCAGGATCAAGTTGACCTTCTAAACAGTCCCATATCACCTAAAGAAATAGAAGCAGTTATTAATAGTCTCCCAGCCAAAAAAAGCCCAGGACCAGACGGGTTTAGTGCAGAGTTCTATCAGACCTTCAAAGAAGATCTAACTCCAGTTCTGCACAAACTTTTTCACAAGATAGAAGTAGAAGGTATTCTACCCAACTCATTTTATGAAGCCACTATTACTCTGATACCTAAACCACAGAAAGATCCAACAAAGATAGAGAACTTCAGACCAATTTCTCTTATGAACATCGATGCAAAAATTCTTAATAAAATTCTCGCTAACCGAATCCAAGAACACATTAAAGCAATCATCCATCCTGACCAAGTAGGTTTTATTCCAGGGATGCAGGGATGGTTTAATATACGAAAATCCATCAATGTAATCCATTATATAAACAAACTCAAAGACAAAAACCACATGATCATCTCGTTAGATGCAGAAAAAGCATTTGACAAGATTCAACACCCATTCATGATAAAAGTTCTGGAAAGATCAGGAATTCAAGGCCAATACCTAAACATGATAAAAGCAATCTACAGCAAACCAGTAGCCAACATCAAAGTAAATGGAGAGAAGCTGGAAGCAATCCCACTAAAATCAGGGACTAGACAAGGCTGCCCACTTTCTCCCTACCTTTTCAACATAGTACTTGAAGTATTAGCCAGAGCAATTCGACAACAAAAGGAGATCAAGGGGATACAAATTGGAAAAGAGGAAGTCAAAATATCACTTTTTGCAGATGATATGATAGTATATATAAGTGACCCTAAAAATTCCACCAGAGAACTCCTAAACCTGATAAACAGCTTCGGTGAAGTAGCTGGATATAAAATTAACTCAAACAAGTCAATGGCCTTTCTCTACACAAAGAATAAACAGGCTGAGAAAGAAATTAGGGAAACAACACCCTTCTCAATAGCCACAAATAATATAAAATATCTCGGCGTGACTCTAACGAAGGAAGTGAAAGATCTGTATGATAAAAACTTCAAGTCCCTGAAGAAAGAAATTAAAGAAGATCTCAGAAGATGGAAAGATCTCCCATGCTCATGGATTGGCAGGACCAACATTGTAAAAATGGCTATCTTGCCAAAAGCAATCTACAGATTCAATGCAATCCCCATTAAAATTCCAACTCAATTCTTCAACGAATTAGAAGGAGCAATTTGCAAATTCATCTGGAATAACAAAAAACCGAGGATAGCAAAAACTCTTCTCAAGGATAAAAGAACCTCTGGTGGAATCACCATGCCTGACCTAAAGCTTTACTACAGAGCAATTGTGATAAAAACTGCATGGTACTGGTATAGAGACAGACAAGTGGACCAATGGAATAGAATTGAAGACCCAGAAATGAACCCACACACCTATGGTCACTTGATCTTCGACAAGGGAGCCAAAACCATCCAGTGGAAGAAAGACAGCATTTTCAACAATTGGTGCTGGCACAACTGGTTGTTATCATGTAGAAGAATGCGAATCGATCCATACTTATCTCCTTGTACTAAGGTCAAATCTAAGTGGATCAAGGAACTTCACATAAAACCAGAGACACTGAAACTTATAGAGGAGAAAGTGGGGAAAAGCCTTGAAGATATGGGCACAGGGGAAAAATTCCTGAACAGAACAGCAATGGCTTGTGCTGTAAGATCGAGAATTGACAAATGGGACCTAATGAAACTCCAAAGTTTCTGCAAGGCAAAAGACACTGTCTATAAGACAAAAAGACCACCAACAGACTGGGAAAGGATCTTTACCTATCCTAAATCAGATAGGGGACTAATATCCAACATATATAAAGAACTCAAGAAGGTGGACCTCAGAAAATCAAATAACCCCCTTAAAAATGGGGCTCAGAACTGAACAAAGAATTCTCACCTGAGGAATACCGAATGGCAGAGAAGCACCTGAAAAAATGTTCAACATCCTTAATCATCAGGGAAATGCAAATCAAAACAACCCTGAGATTCCACCTCACACCAGTGAGAATGGCTAAGATCAAAAATTCAGGTGACAGCAGATGCTGGCGAGGATGTGGAGAAAGAGGAACACTCCTCCATTGTTGGTGGGATTGCAGGCTTGTACAACCACTCTGGAAATCAGTCTGGCGGTTCCTCAGAAAATTGGACATAGTACTACCGGAGGATCCAGCAATACCTCTCCTGGGCATATATCCAGAAGAAGCCCCAACTGGTAAGAAGGACACATGCTCCACTATGTTCATAGCAGCCTTATTTATAATAGCCAGAAACTGGAAAGAACCCAGATGCCCCTCAACAGAGGAATGGATACAGAAAATGTGGTACATCTACACAATGGAGTACTACTCAGCTATTAAAAAGAATGAATTTATGAAATTCCTAGCCAAATGGATGGACCTGGAGAGCATCATCCTGAGTGAGGTAACACAATCACAAAGGAACTCACACAATATGTACTCACTGATAAGTGGATACTAGCCCAAAACCTAGGATACCCACGATATAAGATACAATTTCCTAAACACATGAAACTCAAGAAAAATGAAGACTGAAGTGTGGACACTATGCCCCTCCTTAGAAGTGGGAACAAAACACCCATGGAAGGAGTTACAGAAACACAGTATGGAGCTGAGATGAAAGGATGGACCATGTAGAGACTGCCATATCCAGGGATCCACCCCATAATCAGCTTCCAAATGCTGACACCATTGCATACACTAGCAAGATTTTACTGAAAGGACCCAGATGTAGCTGTCTCTTGTGAGACTATGCCGGGGCCTAGCAAACACAGAAGTGGATGCTCACAGTCAGCTAATGGATGGATCACAGGGCTCCCAATGGAGGAGCTAGAGAAAGTACCCAAGGAGCTAAAGGGATCTTCAACCCTATAGGTGGAACAACATTATGAACTAACCAGTACCCCTGAGCTCTTGACTCTAGCTGCATATGTATCAAAAGATGGCCTAGTCGGCCATCACTGGAAAGAGAGGCCCATTGGACACGCAGACTTTGTGTGCCCCGGTACAGGGGAAAGCCAGGGCCAAAGGGGGGGAGTGGGTGGGTAGGGGAGTGGGGGTGGGTGGGTAAGGGGGACTTTTGGTATAGCATTGGAAATGTAAATGAGCTAAATACCTAATAAAAAATGGAAAAAAAAAAAAAAAAAAAAAAAAAAAAAAAAAAACAACCATTAATAAAATTCAAAATCTCTTCATTTACCCCTTAAAGCTCTGGAGCTGCTGAAGGAGAACATACAGGAAGTTTTCAAGACATGGGCACAGTCAAGGAGTCTCTGAATATGATTTCAAAGCTCAGGAAAGAAGAGGAAAAATGTAAAAATGGGGTTGAATGAAGTTTAAATGTTTCTGTCCAGCAAAGGAAACAATTATTTGCCTGAAGAGACAGCATACAGAATTTGAGAACATTGTTTCAAACTACACATCAGGCAGAAGATTAGTACCTAGAATACATAATGAACTTAAAAACATTGCAGACCAATAATTCATTAAACACGGGCAAGTTAAATGAATAGGTCATTCTCAAAAGACAAAGCACAAGTAATCAATAGATATATGTGAGAGTTCAGCATCTTAGCCACCTATGAGATGCAACCTAAGCTACCTTGACATTCCACTTCACCCCAGAAAGAAAAGATAGCATTAAGTTAACAAACAACAAGCAATAGATGTGAGGAAAGAGCATTTTACTTATTGCTGGTGGGAAAGTGGTGATACAGCCCTCATAGAAACTATTCATCTTTTTCAAAAACTATGGAACTACCACAAGGTAAAGGTATACTTGTCTTAGGAATGCACTAAAGGATTGCAAGTCAGCATATTCTAAAGACACCTCATTATCAATGTTTAGTGTGACCCTATTTACAATAGCAACTCAGAGATTCAGCCTGGGTATCTGTCAACAAATGAATGGATAAAGGAAAACAGGAAGATCATCTTGTTAAATGAAATTAACCAGATTTCCTTCTTCCTCCCTCCCTGCCTCCGTCCCTCCCTCCCACCTACCTCCCTCCTTTGCTCCCTCTGTCCCTTCCTTCCTTTCTCCATCTCTCTCTTCCTCTCTCTCTCCTTTCATCCCTTCCTTCCTCCCTTCTTTCCTTCTTCCCTCTCTCTCTACCTCCCTCTCTACCTTCCTCCCTCCCTCTCATCCTTCCATCTACCTACATAGCCACACTCTGTCACATGAAAATAGAATGAGCCTACTTGGAGAAAGAAAGGGGAGCAGCAGGAGAGGGAACATGAGACGATGATGAGGGTGGATATGGCCAGAGTACATGATATACCTGATTGAAATGTCATTATGAAACCCATCACTCTACACAGTGAACATATGTTAGTAAGACTTAGTAATAAAAGGAAAGGAAAAACATCCCACAAATGTGTTGATATGAATGAAGCTTTCCCCAAATGGCACAAATGATACCTCACACACTACATGCTTATTAAAAACATTTTTAAAAAGAAAAAAAATAGAGAGGTATGCATATGGAACTTATCTAACTTACCTCAGGCTCTAATTTGGGTCCTTGCAGCAATAAGATTTTTTTTTGAAAAAAAAAATGTTTCTTTATCATAAACATTTTTTTTTGAGACAGGGTTTCACTTTGTAACCTTGGCTGGCCTAGAACTTGCTATATAGACCAGGCTGACGTTGAACTCAGAGAGATCTGCTTGTCTTTGTCTCCAAAATGCAAGTGCTTGGATTAAAAGCATGGACCACTATTCCATATTGATGAGCTTTTTACAGTAGCTTTGATTTAAAAGCATAGTGTGAAAATATTGACTCTGACGTCTTTGTAGATGCAGGTTTTTTACCTGTCTAACCTAACTCTAGTGCACAGCTGTCTTCTGGGGCTGACCATGATAGAGTCTGACCTCTATTATCACGTTGAATGCATGTGGGACACGTTTATTCACAAAGTATCAGGTTCTCTATGGTATTTTCATTCCATACTTCTTTTGGTTGACTCTCCTGGTCCTCCTCTTCTTCCTGCCCCGTTCTTCCCCTACTGTACCCATCCATCCTGCTTCCCACCTCCATCCTTTGAAGCCTCTTCCTGCCCATTGTCTCACAGGCCACTTTCTGAATCCTCGCTTTTACCACATTTACTTCGAGTTTAGATACACCCAGAGTGTGTGAAGGAGGCACACATTCTATAGGGCTTTCTTTTCTACTTCCCCTTGAGAAACTGTCCTCCATGCTTGAGTCAAGAACTATCAATTATTTAGCTTTTTGGTCAATAATAATATTATATTTGATGTACATGTATTTTCATGGGGGAGAATATGACTCCTTTCAGGAGTTTATTTCAATAACAGTCTCTTGAAAATAGTTATTTTGTACGAGTAAAATCAAAATCACAAAGAAATTATCTCTGAGCTTGCCTGAGATGATGTAGAGCATCAGCAATTCTCCTAAATTCAATTATGCTCACAGCATAGTCTGAGCTTTCTGCCTAATTTCATAGTATTTATTCTGTTTTGGTGTACTTCCTGGAAGGTAATATTTAAAAATGCATTAGTGTATATGTATTGTGATGAGTTCATAATAACATTAAACTTTTTGTATTAACGTGTGTGTGTGTGTGTATGTGCATGTGTGTGTATGCATGTGACCCATCACACATGTGCAGATAATAGGACTGCTTGCAGGAGTCAGTTGTCTCTTCCTGCCATGTAGGTCCTGGGTGTCAGGTGCACTTCCTAACTAAACTGTCTCCCAGTTCTCACAGTGACTCTTTCATTTAAGTGCAACAAGTACTCTATCCATGTCCCCCCACTGCCATTCCTCCTGTCCCCTCTCTTCAAAATCCCCTTTCCTTCTCAGCCACCCATTCTTTCTGGATGTGCCTGTGTCAGAAACAGGTATCATCCATGAGAGCGAACTTGCTTTATTTGTCTTTTAGAATCTTGATTACTTGCCTAATATTAAGAATTCTAGTTCTTAAAGGCCAAAATTGGCTAACAGTCCTGTGTTTCACCTGTGATATGTCACTCTTTTTCTGAGAGGTAGAATCGACTCCATGGGATAGGAAAACAACTGGCATATTCTGTTTTGACAAACAAAGGTAGTGATCAAAAGAGAGAGAGATGAAGGAAGTATCTTAGGAATGTCCACTCTCAAAAAGTAGTTATGAGCATTCTAAAACTGTCTTCCTTGGGACCTTTTAGGTATGACAGAAACACAAAGACATAGCTGGATTCCATTAGAATGCTTAAGTCATGAGATATTAGAGTTAGCTGTATTTTCTCATTAGATGGAAACAGTCTCTTATCTCAACCTGGGTTATGAAATGTTTAAAGCTGACTTAGTCCACTTTGAATCTATTGAACTCTGTTATTATTGTAATAATTTCAGTAGAAGCCTGACCTCGTTCCCATTGTCTGGTAGGAAAGATGGGAAACTGACCAAGGAGAAGGCATGCTGTTGCCCTAGATACTTTACAAACATATGATTTCTCTTCCGCAGACGTTTGCCTTTCTTTTTCTTCTAAAGAGAAGCACACAAAAATACCAACTAATAAATGATTCTAGTCCAACGTATGTTACAATCCTTACCTTGTGTGGCAGTCTGAATTCTGTCTTTTTTCTTCTTTATTTAGCTGATGTGTGGACAATTTCTAATGGTTTTCAAAAATGGTTACATTTTGATTGACCCTTGCAGAAAACCTGTAAAGCACACAAAAGCTACAGTGGCTTCTTTGAAGACACTCAGATGCAGTAAATGATATATCAGAGATGACATAGCTAATCACCTTTAGGATTGAGTGTTTGTTCTTCTTCACCAAACTCATATGATGAAGGTGCTAGCCCTCCTAAATGTGGGTATATTAGCAGTGGCAATAATTAAGGTTAATTATAGGTAGCATGTTGGGGACTGTCTTACTTAGGGTTTTACTGCAGGGATCAGACACCATGACCAAGGCAACTCTGTTTTTGTTTGTTTGTTTGTTTGTTTGTTTTTTTGATACAGGGTTTCTCTGTATAGCCCTGGCTATCCTGGAACTCACTTTGTAGACCAGGCTGCTAGGCTGGTCTTGAACTAAGAAATCCTCCTGCTTCTGCCTCCTGAGTGCTGAGATTAAAGGCATGTGCCACCACGCCCGGTTCTTCCTCTTTTTTTTTTTTTTTAAGATTTATTTATTCTATGTATGCAGTACATTGTGGTTCTCCTTGGACACACCAGAGAAGGGCATAGGATCCTATTACAGATTATTGTGAGTCACATGTAGTTACAGGGAATTGAACTCAGGACCTCTGGAAGAAGAGCCAGTGCTCTTAACCGCTGAGCCATCACTCCAGCCCCCAAGGCAACTCTTATAAGGACAACATTTAATTGGGGCTGGCTTACTGGTTCAGAGGTTCAGTCTATTATCATCAAGGTGGGAACATGACAGTGTCCAGGCAAGCATGATGCAGGAGGAGCTAAGAGTTCCACATCTTCATCTGAAGGCTGCTAGCAGAACACTGGCTTCCAAGCAGCTAGGATGAGGGTCTTAAAGCCCACACCTACCGTGACACACCTGCTCCAACAGGGACACACATTCTAGTTGTGCCACTCCCTGGGTGGATTCTATACAAGCCATCATAGAGACCTAACCTGATAGAATTAGTGCCCATTGAGGAAGAGACACACCAGAGTAATCTCTGATTCTCGGTGTGAGATATAGCAAGCACAGGGCCATCTTCTTGGCCCTGGGCTGTATAGTCAGCACTCTGGATTCTGAATCCAAAGATGATGGACATCTATACAAGAAACTGTCCATGGCATGGTATCTAGGCATCTTGATCTTAGCTTTCTCTACCTCTACAACTTTAAAAAAATGATCTATCTGTCTGTCTGTCTGTCTGTCTGTCTATCTTTCTTTCTTTCTATCTTTCTATTTTAGTAGTACGTGGAACAGATCAATATAGATATTTTTGGGGGCTACTGTAACAAATATCTTAAGATGTTGAAATGGCTTTAAAACTAGATAATGGATGGATGTCGAAAATGTGTTAAATACATGCTAGAGTAGTATTAGTCTTCTCTGAAAGCATTGTTGACAGGAATATAGATGTCAATGGTAAACCTTTCGAGGACTAAGAAAAAAATAAGCAGATCTGGAGATAAAGCCTCTATCATTTTAGAGAATTTATGCATTATTCTGAACAAGATGTTGGAAGAAATTCTATCTCTGAAGGCAATGGGGACCAGTTGATGGCAAACTGAAGGAATAGCAATCTAATGACAAAGAACTTGACCTTCACTGAATTATATTCCGAAGTTTTGTGGAAGGTAGTACTTGGAATGAATGAACATGGATACTTAGCTCAGGAGATTTCTAAATAAATTATTAAAGAAATGAGAGAGAGGGAGAGGGAGAGGGAGAGAGAGAGAGATGCATAGAATTATTAAGTATACTTAATGCACAGTGAGCTAAGAATTGCTAGCTCCTGGCCATAATCACTTCTGTGATGTGAGCTGTTATCAGTCCTATACATAAACCTACCAGTAATACTTACTCATGACCACAAGGGAGACAGGTAGTATGAAGTAACTCAAATAAAATTTTGTGTCATATTCTTTTGTATTTGATATATTTCTGGTTATAAGGAAGTGCTGGGTGCAGAGAGAAATGAAAGTATACTAGTTCCCTGAACAAAGTGGTCAGAGAGACATTCCTTGGGTAAGAATTGTGGGTGACCTGGCCATTACTTGTTCTTCTTGCATTAAAACCACTGTTTATAACCTCAAGTCCAGCTTTGCCCTTCTCCCCCACCCCCTTACTTATTGTAAAAATACAGCACTCACATTCATTTGGACTTGAAAAGAGACAGAAAAGAGTTAATTTTTTCTGAGTTGACTGAAACTCATTGCTGAGATTTTTTTCAAATTTAGATTAAAAAGTTCCTCTTGGCTTTTTTTATCAGGCATTTTTGTCTGTATGTGGTTCTCAAATACATTTAAAAAACCTTTTTATTGATTCTTTGTGAATTTCATATCATATAACCCGATTCCACTCATCTCCCTGTCCCTTTTTATCTGCCCACCTCTTTTGCAACCTCCCCCTCCAAAGTAAAATAGAATAAAAATATTCTTGTAGTGAAAGCTGCAGTGTGCCACAGTGTGTCACCCAGTATATACTTTTGCCCACACTTGCCAATGTTCCTTGCATTGAGTCATTGATCTGTTTTGATTCCTCTGGCTTCTGTTACACTATCAATACTCAATCCTCACTGGGACTCCTCTCAGATATCCTGTTGTTGCCCTGGGGCATAGAGATCGGGCAGCTTTGGATCTGCCGAATCCACTCTTTTTTTAATTAGATATTTTCTTCATTTACATTTCAAATGTTATCCCAAAAGTCCCCTATACCCTCCCCCCCTGCCCTGCTCCCCTACCCACCCACTCCCACTTCTTCTTTCATGTGCCCCTGCAGATCATAAATGGGGTAGATGTTTGGGTGGGCCAACTCAAAGCCCTAGATCTAGGCCTGGGAGACAGCTCAGAGGATTAATCCACCAGCTTACCTGAGGCCCATCACCTAGATAAGCTCTCTAGCACTTCCCTGGTTAGCTCATCCAATAATGCCTGCAAGGGGCGGGGTCAGCTTTTCTGCTCTCATGTCCTGGAGCTGGCTCACTGGAGCCTTTCCCACAGGGGTCATCTTTACTGTGATGCCCAGGCAAGGTGCAGGACCCAGTTTCCTGAGAGCTGCTGCCAGTGGGAGGCGGGGCTGGCTCTCCTGCTCTCAGGACTTTGGGGCCATCTCATCTCTTCCACCTGCAGCAGGCAGCAAGGGGCTGGGAAGGGGCATCGCTATCTCACCTAAGCCACCCCACAGCAGACTAAAGCCGAAAGCCTGGGCCAGCTCTCCCATGCTGAAACCGTCAGGGACCGCTCACCTACACGCCTGCCAACAGAGTCAGCTTGGTTATGCTGTCCAGGCAAGGTACAAGGTCAGCTCTACCAAGCAGCTGTGGGTTAGGGCCAGCACTCCCTCTCTCAGGACCTTGGGACCAGCCCAGCTCTCTCACCTTTAGAGGCAGCCAGGGGCTGGAGAGGGTTGTCTCTCCCTCATCTAAGCCACCCCATGGCAGTCTAGGGGTGGGATCAGCTCTCCCGTGATCATACTTTTGGGGCCTGCTTATCTGCACCCCGGGTTTCAAGGTCAGTGCTAGTGTGCTGCCCAGGTGAGGGCCAGAGCCAGCTCAGCACAATGCCTCAGGTGGCAGTCAAGACCAGGGACATCATTTTTACATTTGCTGCTATCATGAGCCTGGAACATCAACATAGATCCCACTGCCATTGGACCATCAACATAGACGTAGACCTGCACAGCACCCTGGGCCAAATATTCCCATGGCCTCCGGTGTCAGCGCAGGTCGCTCAGCTTAGCACGTCTTCCCTCAGCAGCGTGGCCCTCGGATATCACATGGTCTCTGCTGGTGGCCCAGACCAGGGACAGGTATCTGCTTGGCTTTTGGTTGTAACTGACCACAGGCAACAGCTGCAACAGTACATGGACCCAACAATGGCCCTTGGTACCAGCCTGGGCCAGGATTTCACCATGGCCTTCTCCTATCTGTCTGTTCCCCACTGACGTGGAGTGTCCAGTTCTATCTTTCTCCACAGTGTATGAAACCCTCGGGGCAGGCACTTCTGTCCTGTAACAGGTATTTTTTTCCAAAAGTGAATCTTCTGGTTTTCCCCACTTTGGTATTAAGACAATTGAAGTTCAACAGAATCACCACGTGTGTCTTCCTAAAGTTCAAAGTATGTGGGGAATCTCAGCTCGTTTGATTTAGATTAGGTATGGTTTTCATTTTCTTTCCCCAAATTCAGAGCAAAGCAGAGCTAAACTAACTTCCAAGAGCACCTTTTCTCAGAACACATAGTATATTGAAAACACACGTCCCAAGATAAAAATACGATTGGTACAATATTTTAACTAAAAACTCCTATAGCAAAAATCCTTAGCTTTGTATACAATCACCTATTTTTATGGTGTCCTTGGGGCAGGCAGAAGTAAGGTTAAGGGTAATCGGCCTGGCAGATGCTGGCCCCAGTGGGAGTGCTCTTCAGGGGGTTTGTTTCCTCACTCAAGATCACTGTTGTGCACCATAAGCCTGTCTTTTTTTTTCTTTTCTTTTCTTTTCTTTCTTTTCTTTTCTTTTCTTTTCTTTTCTTTTCTTTTCTTTTCTTTTCTTTTCTTCTTTCTTTCTTTCTTTCTTTCTTTCTTTCTTTCTTTCTTTCTTTCTTTCTTTCTCTCTTTCATCCTCCTCCTCCTCCTCCTCCTCTTCCTCTTCCTCTTCCTCTTCCTCTTCCTCTTCCTCTTCCTCTTCCTCTTCTTCTTCTTCTTCTTCTTCTTCTTCTTCTTCTTCTTCTTCTTCCTCCCTCCCTCCCTCTCTCTGTCCCTTCTTTTCTTCCTTCCTTCCTTCCTTCCTTCCTTCCTTCCTTCCTTCCTTCCTTCCTTCCTTCCTTTCTTCCCTTTCTCTTGTTTTTCTTCTTCTCCTTCTTCTTCTTCCTTTTCCCCCTCCTCCTCTTTCCTCTTTCTCTTCTTCCTCCTCCTCCTGGAAGAGAGGAAGGTTTATTTTGGCTATAGTTTGAAGGACTAGTCCATCGTGGTGGAGAAGCTGTGGCAGGTGTGTGAGGCAACTGGTCACACTGCATCTATACTCAGAAACAGAGAGAGATGAATGTTGTTGCCTAGTGGCCTTTCTCCTTTTTAAATTTTCTTTTTTTCCCCTCATCATAGTATTTTTATTAATTATTTAAGAATTCACACAATGTACCTTAATCACATTCTTTTTTCATTCCTCCCAGGTCTACCCTTCTATACCTACCCAACCCTACCCCAGCAAAGAAAAACATATCAAGTCCCATTTGTGTTGCCTAGATACTCATTGGAATAGCCAGCCATGGCTCCGCCTCCCTCAATGGCCTTCTTCCCCAGTCAAAAGCCATCATCTGTGAAGAGGAACTTACCATAGTTTTTCAAACTCTTTTCTATAGCTTCCTGTCTATACTGTTTCTCCCCTCCCCCCTTTGGGGGTGGGATTGCCATAGAAACCTTTAATTTCTCTCATTCTGAGTACACAGTCATTGATACCACTACAAAAGCAGCTTTCTTAACCATAGCAGGCAGCACAGACCACGGAGTTCCACATGGTCACCAGGAGCAGCACGGAATGGATGTCAACATGGCCTTAGGCAACAGCATAGAGCATGGACATCTCTACGGATCTCAGGCCTCGACATTACCTGGGAAGGCAGCATGGACCACGGACACCAGCAAGTCCCCTAGCTGTAGCTTGGATCATGGATATTAGGATGGCTTTATTTTGCAGAATTGACCATGAAGGTCTTTTGAGGAGACCCAATCCAGATAAGAAACAGTTGTCCATCTCAGACATGCTGTTATCGCTCAGAGGCAGGGTGAACATGTCACTGGGCAAAATGTTGGGGCTATAGCCTTTGAAGTCTAGGCTGCTGCACACCACTGTGTCAGGTAACAATAACCTCTCCCCACCATGCATGGGTTGCTCTGTTCTTTCATCTTTCCTACATCTCAGTTGCATAATTGTTTCTTAAAGTGGCATTGCAAACTGCAGGGTGTCACACAGTATCAATTTTTGCCCACACAGCTTTACAAACAAGTACTTTGTAATAAGTCATTTGTCTAGTTCAAGATTTCCGAAGCATCAGGAATACTGGGGTATCACTGAGACACACCTCAGGCTGGGCTGCTGCACAACTGCACAGCTCCCTGCTCTAGGCACCAGCTGCCCTGCTGTCTCCCTGGCACAAACGGTATGGCATTATGCTGCAGACACGGTGGGCTGAGTGGTGACACCAGGCTAGCAGGCTGCAATGTGATGAGGTAGCCTGGTGGTGGCTTTAGCATCCCAGCAGCCCGAAGACCTACTTGGCAAGGACATGTTCCTTTGTCCACTACAGCTGTGCTCCCGAGCCAGTCACCACCACTTCAGTAGTTTCCCTTCTGGCACACCCCTTGAGCTGCCATCTATTTTTACAATTCTGTAAAACCACGTTTCCAAAGCATCTTCCCATAAGACCTGCCTCAAAAGAAAGTTACTCCGGAGCTGCTGAGCACTCTGGAAGCTCATTCTCCCCCTCAATGTCTCCTCTAGAAGCCTCCATGGGTCTCTCAGACTCCTTGGAGAGGCCCCACAGCCAGTGGGTGGCTGATGCCATCTTGAATAGAGCTCATCTATTTTCTTTCTAAACGTGGCTTGTTTGTTTCTGCCTATACCAGGGTCATAGGATTAAGGGCAGGTGTTTTCCCGAGTTGAAATGAATGCTTCTGTGTTTTTTTTTTTCAATTTTTGTTGACTGTCCTAATAAACCACTGACCACAAATGAATTTCCTCTCCCATTGAGGCCAGATAAGGCAGCCCAGCTAGAAGAATATATCCCACATTCAAACAAAAGCTATTTAGGATAGCCCTGACTCCAGTTGTTGGGACCCACATGAAGGCCAAGCTGTACATCTGCTACATATGTGCAGGGAGGCCTAGGTCCAGCCTGTGTACGTTCTTTGGTTGATGATTCAGACTCTGTAAGCCCCCAGGGTCCAGGTTAGTTGACTCCGTTAGTCTTCCTGTGGAGCTCTTGTCCCCTTCAGGGCCCACAATCATCCCGAGTGAGGTTACCCAGTCCCAAAAGAACATGCATGGTATAAGAGGATATTAGTCATAAAATACAGGCACCATGCTACATTCTACACACCCATAGAAGGAAAATAAGAAGGAAGGCCCAAGCAAGGAAGCTTGAATCTCACTTAGAAGGGGCAATAAAATAATTATAAGAGGTAGATGGAGGGAGGGAACTGGGAGGGAGGGGTGGGGGATGGGGATGGGAGGGGTTCAGGATCAGGTGTGAAGAAGGACAGGAGAGATGACTAAATGGCCATGAAAAATGAATGGAAATCTGCAACTGATGGGGGCGAACAGGTAGGAGGAGTAACTCCAGGACAAGAGCAAGATCTTGGATAAAGGAAGCACCAAAGAATCAATGAAGGTGCCTTTAGCTGTGGCTCACTACATTAGAGATCTGGAACCTGCCGAGGCTACCACCTGTAGTCAGGGGGGAACCCCAGTGGAGTGATAGAAATATCAACCCACCCACAACACTTTCAATTCCAAATTTATCCTGTCTAAAAGAAATGTAGGCATGGAGGAAGGAATAGAGACTGAGAGAATGGCCAACTAATAACTGACCCAACTTGAGACCCATCCCATTGTCAAGCATCAATTCCTAATACTATTAAGGATACTGTTATGCTTGCAGACAGGAACATCTTCTCCTCAGAGAGGCTCCACTCAGCAGCTGACTCAGGCAGATACAGAAACCCATAGCCAAACAGCCACCTTATTTGTACAGATGCTTGTTAGATGCAGGGCACATTCCTAATCACTAAGAACGACAACTAAACTTGCTTCCAGGCCAGGATCCCATCCCACCTTCTATCAGATGATAGCATGTGTAAGACATGTGTATAGACATGTGTATAGACAGATGATGGGTTTAATTGTTTTCCTTAGGGATCCTTTGAAGATAATGATGGATCTGTAGAAATGTATCCAGAGCAGTTACTGCTGCTCAAAAAGACCACAGTGATGGGACTAGCTTGTTTTGCCAACAAGTTCATCATATCTCCCACTGGAGGAAGCCATAGGTGCTCACCTCATTTGCTCATTATGTGATTGGCTTCGGATAAAGTCAGTCAACATGTCAGGCACTAAGTATGGTAAGTGGTGTAGAAGGTAGGAGTAATGAAGTCAAATACTTGGAGTTTGCTCGGTCAAAATTGCATGGAATGTCTATTTTTACTCCTCTGGTTAGGAAAGTGAGAAGTAGATTTATTTTTTAAAGTAAATATGTATATATTTACTTAAAATGTGTTGTGGGTGCATACAAAGACTAGAAGAGGGCATTAGTTCCTCAGGAGCTGAAGTTGCAGGAGGTTGTGAGCTACCCAACATGGGTGCTGGGAACCAAACTCTGTTCCTCTGGAAGTGCTCTTGTCTGTTGAGTCATCTCTTTGGCCCCAGATTTGGTTTATATGATCAAAAGGAACAGCAATTGACATTCATTGAGTATTGATCAGTATTACTGGTTCTAAATACCTTATACAATACTATTTGATCTAAACTAGTCTGACAAGATAAGATACAGGAAACTTGCTGCAAATCCCAGTTAGGATGGAACAAAGTCATGGTTTGACCTCAGTGATACTAAGCACGAGTACTTGGATGTTTCACTCTATACCATATCAATTAGCAGATAGCTTGTGTATTAATGGGTGACAAGGCACAATTCCCATGATTGTGTTCCTCTTTCATGCTGGGTATGTTCAACTTTCTGGACTTTCTACTCTGGTCACATGTCAGTAGTTTTCTTTTCATAACATAAGAAGCTTGGCGCTTTGTAATTTTCTTCTTATTTCCTTAACATCTTCAAAGACTGGTGGAGCTGTAGAAGTGTGCACTGATGACAGTAGGTGCAATCAGAGCCACAATTAGACAGCAATTCACATTATGTAAAAGATTCATCATTCCAATTGATGCAGAATGACACGCCATCCCGCCTGGTACTGATTGCCGAATCCTTGAGTCTTAGGGGTTTGGTTATAATCACTTTTAGGCAAATGCCTTTCCAAAGTGTCATTATGTGTAATCTGACATGGTGTGTTTGTGTGTGAGCATGTGTATGTTATTGTGACAGAATTTAAAACCCATGGCGTGGTGGAATCAGCCATGAATCATCAGTACCTTCATTTGACTGGGAAGTTTTAGCCTATTTTAACCCACATGTATGGATAGATAACTGCTCCAACTGGACAGTTCCTTCCCAGTGGGACCATGGGCAGGAGAGAGGGGTTTTGTTTTGTCTCACCTGCTTTGTCCTTTGTGGGTTACCCTGAAGCTGTCTCCCCTTGTGTGGAACATGAAGTTGATGAGCTGTTCTTGTCTTAGAGGCACTGTCCTGGGGCAATACAAGTGCCTTTATAACCTGATGTTCAAAATATTCAGGACAAGCAACAGGACAGTGATCTTTTATCTCAGTTATCAGATCTCAGCAATGCATTCTCTGTAGAGTCACAGTGTGTTCTGCAGGCTTTCTGGAGCCCTTTCTTTATTCCTCCTCCATCCCAATCGTCCTTCTCTTGCCCTTCTTTCAATCTTTCTCCACTCAGTCCATCCAATCCCCTCTCCCTAGTCCCACCCTCCTTCTCTAGCTCTCTTTTCTCTTTTTCTTCATTCTTTACTTTCCATGTTCTCTCTTCTTTTCCTTTCCTTTTCTTTGAAATACAGTATAAATTCATTCATTTTAGAGGTTAAAGTTCAGTTTCTTGAAACTTCAGAGAAAGCAACAGCTAAACACTTGTATGGAAAAAACATCAACTCAACTCCATTATGGAAAACGAGGTAATTTTTATCTGAGGAAAAATAATCAGATCTCCACATTCTTGAGTAGACAAAATAACAATACTTGGTGGGAGGGGTCTGTTTTGAGCCTTATAAATGGAGAAGAATAATGAAGGTGGAAAATGAATTATAAGACAGCAACATGGCTGAGTATAAGTAAGTTTCCTCTGAAATCATACGTCAGTTTGGAAAAGAAGACAAATGTTTATGGCTTTGAACTTTGGAATATTTGCCATTCAAAGGCATAGATGGATATCCATTCTTGTCAACAATGCATAAAGTTTAAGTGTGTCCTACTTACTAGATAAATAAAAATGGATGGGTAAAACATATGGTCTTTCTCAGATTTTTAAAATTTGTAATTATGAACTACATATTAATTGTACAAGTTAATGATATCCACTGTATCATTTCCATACACCACACATATATAGTTTGTTTACTCTATTTATCTTAAGCTTTTAAAGCTTGAATCAGTGGGTTGTATTTAGATAAACTAAATTTATGATTTTGGACCAAGTGTAATTTTAGATTTATCTATCTATCTATCTATCTATCTATCTATCTATCTACCTATCTATCATCTACCTATCATTCTATCAATTTACTCATTTATTTGTCTATCATCTATCTATTTGTCTGCTGTCTATATTTGTCATCTATCAATCTATCTACCTATCTATCCATCTATCTTTCTATTAATGTATCTATCCACCTATCATGTATCTACTATCTTTCTATTTTTATCATCCATTTATATCTATCTATCTGTCTGTCTGTCTGTCTGTCTGTCTGTCTGTCTATCTATCTATGCCTATCTCTATTATTTTATTATCTACTTATATCTCTTCATTTTTTCTTTCTTTATTTCTCTATCTCCTCTCTCTTTCTCTCCCTTCCTTCCTTCCTTCCTTCCTTCCTTCCTATCTTTCAGCCAAGTCTAATTTTCCCCAATTTTTGCCCAAAATTACAACATACAAGTGACGTCATGTACAAATATGTTTAGTTGGGAAGGGCATCTTTTCTTTTCTTAAACAAGACAGTGAGCCTGTATCCCAATGGCATAGAACTGTTCTTCAGGCAGCAACTAAGGGCCAATTTTCAAAAGACAAAACATAACTTTCTTTCTCTCCATGAGATTATTGGTCCCAAGTGCTGAGTTAACACAAATGAACAATTTAGTTTTCTTCCAGAATATGAATCTTTCTAATTGTGGGTATGAAGATGGAGTGTGAGCTCTGATCCATTGAATGATGAAGGGCAAGGCTAATATTTTCAGTCACTGAGAGAGAACTCTAGACCAGAGCTCAGATTCAGAAAATTTGAGGAATCTCACTAATGGTGCCGTATTCAGTGCTGTCCAATACAAACTTGTGAAAGTCTAAACCCTGGTTTGAATTTATTAAAAGGTATTGTGTCTAATGTGCAGTAGGCATAGAGTTGAGCTGCTAGGCATATAGAATGGATATGGTCATTGCTTTTAAAGGAGCTTAGATTCTAAAGAGGATATGAATTGACTGGAGGAGTTAAAGAGAGAATGTGCAAAAACATACAGATTGTAGCATATCGGCAAACTCTTAGGGAAACAAGGGTGGTTAGTAGTGTGAATGGAGCACCAGAATTATACATTCGGAAATACTAATCTGCTCTTTGGGTTGGACTATGCAATAGGAAAGCAGGACTGAGAGTCAGACTCACACTACTCTTGGAAACAGAATGTACTGGAGCCTGGATTTGCAAAAGCCCTAGACAAAAATATACAGCAAAGTTGTATGAGAGTAAAGCTAAAAGCTAATCACTGCCCATACTCTAAGATTGCAGTAGTCTATTCCTGTCGGGCATCTGCTTTCTTTTGTCTTTTCCTCCTGTAAAGTGTCAGCTTATCCTTGTTAGATCTCTTTCAGATCACCACTTCTCTCTGTTAACGTGAATTACACATTGGAGATTTACATACCATATGAAGTGCTGCCAGTTACATGGGAATTAGGAGTTGAATTTGTGACTACAATGATAATAAATTTCCCTTCTGAGATATCATACAAACTCAAATAATAGTGAGTTACTGTCTCATAAGGTGCATTTGAGTTGTGCATGTGTGTGTGTGTGTGTGCAATGTACATATACGTGTGTGGTGTGCAGGTATGTACACCACTGAGATACTCATGAGTTCTGCTTTTGAAGTCGAGAAGACAATCATAGGGTCAACCATCAGATGTTGTACATCTAGTTGTTTGGGATGGGATGCCTCACTGGCATGAGGCTCAGGTCCTTGTGCTTGCAAGGCAAATACTTCACTGACGACACTGTCTCTTCAGCCCTTCGTGGTTCTGAAGGCTGAGGTAAAGGTTTGGACATGTTGACTGTTTTCTTGAGGCCTGTCTCTTTGGCTTGTCAGTAGCAGTCTTCTTTCTGTGTCTTAAGGTGGGATCCACCTTAATGACCTCATTTTAGCAAAATTCCTTCATAAAAGACACTGTTTTCCAGTATGACGCAGTCTTAGATATTGGGGGTTAGAGCTTTACCACGTGATTTTGAAGGACACCATCCACATTATCACAGCTGACATCACTGAAGCTCCTGCATTTGTTTGGGAGAACTCTCAGCTCCTTCTTGAAGCCTGATGATATTCACCTGGGTGTACACAATGTACTAACATAGCCTTTAATGTCCCTGTGCACAAAAGGTTATTGGTTGCTTAAGGAGTGAAGGATAGAAGTTAGGATGGTTAAAAAGCAAAGAGAACTACTTATAGCTGCCAGGTCTCGGAAAGATGGAGGCCACAGTCAACAAGGAAGCTTGCAGCATAGGTCAACCCTATGTTGTCATGGTCCCTGGTGGGTCCCAGAGCATTGCAAAATGGAATCCTATGTAAGGCATGCCGTGAAAATAGGAATGTGTTGGATATTGTTTGAGGTATTCTTATTAAAATTCTTATGGTAATCTATAAGATAGTGTTGAAAGGGAGATGAGTGATTTTTGGGGTGCCCCATGTCCCCCCTGTCTCTAAGCTGAGGAGGTTTCTGTGGATTTCTTGATTGGGACTTTTGGTATGATTCCAGCACAGGCAGGAGGTGAAGGTGAAAGGTGGTGAGGTAGAGGGGGCCACGTCCTCATCTCTCCTTACCTCTTACATTGTCTTTGTGAGCAGCTCCCTTCTTCCTTTAGGGGTTCCTTTTACTAATTGTGTGGGTGCAGTTCTCATGTCCTTTTACCTGTGTTCATCCATCTCTAAATAATTACTTAAGTGACTCTAATTGTCCCTTTGTGTGTGACGTTTTCTGGAGGGGCCTTGGCTGATACAGAGATAAGTCTAGTTTTCTTAAGTTATTGCAACAAAGTGTTTGTTCCTTATTCAGGTGAATTGTTGATTCTTGTAATTGGAGTGACTTTAAAGCTCCTGAGACTTTTTTGCTTATAGATGAAGCTGCTATGGTTCAGGGATGAGAAGTGACTCTGTAAAAGCAAAGGAAAATCAGACTTTTTTAAATACAGAGCAGAGTTCCTGTGTATCTTCCCACATTAAGAAGATCTATCCTTCCCCCATCACCCCCCATGCCTCTCTTTCCTGCAGCTCTTTGCTTTTCCTCCCTTCCAATACAACTTTCAAGAGTGGGACTTTGGATTACACCCAAGGCCACTGAAGGCATCTGTGACAACAAACGACTTTCGGCTCAGCATTTTTTTCCGTTCACATCTTCAACTCTAGGATGTCTTAGAAATTGAACAGGCAACTTAGTTCCCAGTCTCCCCAGAATCCCATAGGCCATTTCCCACACAACAAAACATTCAGCTCACTGGACTTTGATGGATGCAAATTTATTCTAAATGAGCCCGGCTTTCATTAGCATGTAAACATATGTTGTTGGTGGCAGCTTGCTGTGCCACATGCCAGATCGCATAGGTTGATACCCACTGGACACCCTAGCCTGCTTAGACTTGCATTGCTTCTGGCTAAGGCTCCAGATGTTGTTTTTCTTGCACTACAGGGTCTACATTTTAGCTAAAGGGCCATTTTCTTTCACAAGGAAGCACAGGAAGAAGCGTGGAAAGAACTTGGGTTTCTGTGATGTAGCAGAGGGAGCCTCCTGGTATGTGGAGTCCTCAGAATACTGAATGGGCTGCAGCTCAGAGACTCGGTAGGTTGACACACAGGTTGGGGGCTAATTCTACTTGACACTTCCTCAACAGTAGAGCTTTTGATACATCTGAAACAGGTAGATTTTCTAAAGAGCTGTTCAAAGGAGAGAGATACCACTCCAAAACACGGGCAGAATGCAATAGAGAAGCTGGTAGAAAAGAAGAAAAGCTTTCTGTTCATCCCCTATGTGGCAGAAAGCAGTAAACAGATTTCTCAAGGCAAGGGCATGCTTCCTCTTTCTGCCTCAAAGGACTCAGGTTAATCATTAAAGAAGTGCTGGAGTTTATTCACCTCAAGTCAGCACCAGAGGCATCTACACAATTAGCAGACATCTGCTTCCATGCAACTCTTGGTTCTCTGAAGTCTCTCCCTTTTGTCTGGTTATTCCTCTGAAATCTGCTCTTTGGTTCTTGAAGACAATCTGTAATCCTTAACTCTGAGTCACCTCTTTGAGAATTACATATTTATCCTTAGTATGAAGGACAAACCTGAATTTCAACTTGCCTGGATTTTAATATACTTAGGAGATTGGCAGAGAACATTTTTCAGTGTGTCTGTGAAAACATTTCCAGAAATAAACAGATTGTGAGATGCTGAACTCTCAATAATTTAGTCCATTGATGGATCAGAATGTGAATGGATCCTTGGGAAGTGATAGAACTCTGCTAGGAGGAGCCTACCTGGAGAAAGCACGTTTTTGGAGGTAGGGCTTTGAAGGATACATCACAGCCCTGACCTCCTCGTGGTTTCAGTAGCCTTTTGGCCACCATTAGTTGAAAGCCTCTTTTATTAGCTCCTATTGCCATGATATTCTGCTTCACTTTAAGCTAAAGTAATGGATCTGTCTAGTCTTGAACTAGAAACCTGCATTCAGAAGCGGAAAGAATCATTCTGCCTTTTAAATTGGTTCTTTTGGGTATTTTCAAAACACACTTCACACATGAGTATATCTTGATTGTGTGTGTGAGTGTGTGTGCGTGTAAAATAGTACATATGAATTTCTGTATCACCTGTTGACTTCACTTGTTTTTTATAAGACAGCAGAATCATTTCTGAAAGAAGTATTATATGCTAAATATATCTATGCATGCTATCAAACTCTGCTTATTTTTTTATGGTTCATCTATAATTTTGTTGGGATACCCATCAATGATCTTAAAGTGGATGGAAGGAAAAATCACTATGCTTTTTATTATTGTTTTAACCCTAGGGCACTCTTTTCTGTATGTCTTTTAAATTAACACACTCACAGGAAAGTATAAAACAAAGGAAATATAGTGATTATGATTGTTTGAATATGAATGAGTCCTATAGGCTCATATATTTGAATGATTAGTTATCAAGGAGTGGAACTATTTGGAAAGGCTTAAAAGATTAGGGCATGTGGCCTAGTTGGAGGAAATGGGTCACTGGAGATGAGCTTTGAGGATTCAAAATGCCACACCAGATTGGGGATCACTTCCTGTCTGCTGCTTCCAGGTCTGGATGTGATTAGCATGTTCCAGCTATGCTCCTGATGTGATGACAATGGAGGAGACCTCTGAAACTGTAAGCAAGCTCTCACTTTAGTGCTTTCTTTTATAAGAGTTGCCTTGGTCATAGGGGCCCTTCACCACAATAAAGCAGTGACCATGACAGTGAGCAGTGGTGAGATTTTAGGTCACAACATTATTTAACCGACAAATAGAGATTTTAGCAAATTGTCTTAATCAAATATTAATTCTGTTTCTCATAGACATTCTCATCTTTTAAGATGTTTTCCACTGGAATATCATTTCTCGTTTTCCCTCTCTGTACTTCCTTGCAAATTCAGGAGAACATGATGCTTATGAACATAATAAAGTACACAGACTTCATCCTCATTAGTAAGTAGAATTGCAACAACATAGAAGGACCAGAGATAGGCACAAGGGCAGGCAGAAAATGAAAACCGTTTGAAAAGCCTTTGCTTCTGATCTCCTTTGCCATTCTTCAGCCTTCTACCTCTGCTCTTTTCTCACACTGCACAGGCTACTTTGAAGATCTCTCGTTTTATTCTATAGAATTCAAGGGTCTAACATTGGTTTTGTAGTATAGGAGCCATTCACGTATTTGGTCAAGATTTTCTAAATATATTCAATAGGTACTGAAAATATCATGATTAACCATGGCTCTTATGTATTAGCAGTGTGATGTAGAAAATGAATATAACCTCCAGTAACTGTACCATTGATTTTTGATGGCAAATCAAGGAAAGAGTAACATGAAAAGGAAGATAGGTTAGAAGACACAATGCTATAAAATAATTTGATATATCCTAGGATGAAAATAAATGAAGGATGCATTCTGGAAGGGCTTGTCCAACTGACATCTAAATGAAAAGCAGAGCTTAAGTAGAAACTGAGTGAATGTCTATGGTAGTTCTAAAAGAGGAAAGAACATGTGTAGAATGCTTTTTCTAGGAAAAAACACATGTTCAAGAACACCCTGGAGAAACTGGAGGCACAAGGTGATAGAGAAGAAGATAAATCTAGGTTCTAAGACATCTTGTTCTTTATCCAGATAGCAAAAACTTCTGTAGCTATTGTGGTAGTTATACAGTAGGCACTATATAACATGTTTGATAAGTTATCACATGGTCTTAGAAAATCAAATACTTTTAATAGTTGATACATACTGTGGTGTTGTTAGAAGCCATAGCAGGTCCACATCGTGAGAGAACTCTTATACAGACTCTGGATTTCAGGTGATAATGTCTTGATATTGGTTGATAAATTGTAGCAAATCTTCCACTCTGGTAGCAGATGTGTCGGTAGGGGAACCTGTGCATGTATGAGGGCAGATAGGATATGAGAGATCGTTGGAGCTCTCATTCAGTTCTTCCCAAGTCTAAAATTACTCTAAAATTGTTGTCTTTAAAAATAATTAGAAAAAAACTAGCATTATCTTTAAAACAAGTAAAACAAACATAGAAACAAAATGTGATCACATTGGGTGGTTTAGGACAGAAAGGAAGAAAAAAAAAAACAACTGTATTAACTTTCCTATCAGAAACAAAGAGCTAAAATGAGCCTCCCAGCTTTGATGCTGAGGCTGGGCAGTGGTGTGTGGAAGAAAGAACAATAAATAGCATCCTGTGATTGATCACACTTGCTGTCTTGAGAAGGTTTCCTGAATGACGTGAAAGACAAGAAAGGGAAGCAGAGTCCTGCAGTCCCCAGGAAATGAAGAGCACAACCTATACCATGGGAAAACAAGGAAAGTGAAAAATCCATGCAGAAGAGCGCTAGAGAGAACCAATTAAACAGAGCATAAGCTCAGGCTATTTCTTCTGGAATACTAAGAGGATTGCAGAATGGTACACACATCATAGGAAACCTTCCCAGAAGGAAAAATACTGCTTGAATGGAATAGAATCATATATAGCTGGTGATGGTGCCTATGCCTATTAGCTATTGTAAAACTCACTCTTTCTTATTGAGAAATTCTGTTCCCCCCTTAGATGTGAGCAATGTTGACTCTACAATTAATATTTCTCTTATCTTCTTAATAAATGAGGGCTTCTGCCTTGTTTGATTGCATCTTGTTTTGTCATGATTGGTTATTGTCTTTTGGAGAACTGCTCTTTTCTGAAGGAAAATGAAGGGGGGGGGGTGGATCTGGGGGGAGAGAGAAGAATCTGGTGATAATGTCTTGAAGAAGCTGAGAGGAGTGGAGGGGGAAACTGTGTTCAATATGTAATTTATGAGAGAAGAACCCATTTTCAATAATAATAATAATAATAATAATAATAATAATAATAATAATAATAAAAATCCAAGAACCACAAAGCCCAAAAGAAAGAAAAGATTAGATGTTTCTAAGTAATCTACTACACACTAGAAACAAATGCCTTTAGAATATTTATTGTAAAAAAATTCTTATTTTATTCCAATAGACCCTAACATGTATCCTTCTGTTGAGACAGTGACTGTGGTTGGCAAGTGCTCCTAATTCCATTGGTTATTAGTGTGATCAGAATTAGACAGGACTAGTGAGTGACTACACTTGCTACATTGACTCTACCTAGAAAACATGATTTTGGGGGCTGCAGAGATGATTCAGTAGTTATGAACACTGAGTATTCTTCCTGAGGACCCAGGTGTAATTCTCAGCACCTCTGCTGAATTAAAACTGTCTGTAGTTCCAGTTCTAAGAATAAAACTACTTTATATGCCCTAGTACAGGGGAATGCCAGGGCCAAAAAGTGGGAGTGGGTGGGTAGGGGAGTGGGGGTGAGGGTATGGGGGACTTTTGGGATAGCATTGGAAATGTAAATGAGGAAAATACCTAATAAAAATATTTTAAAAAAAACTGTCTGTAGTTCCAGTTCTAAGAATAAAACTGTCTGTAGTTCCAGTTCTAGGAGATCTGACATCTTCTGGCTTCTGTGGACACTGCACACACATGATGCACAAACATACATTTAAGTTAAACACTCATACACATAATTGTTGTATCTCAAGAAATTGGGGGACAAAAAGAAAATAAGTGGTTTTGCAAGAAAGAAAATGTGCTGCAAGAACAGGCTTTGTGACTTGAAGTATCCCCCTTTTTACTCTGTTAGAACTATATAAAATCATACTGTTGTAGTATGATTTCATATGAAAATTACATTACTATGTAGAGAATAAAGTATAGCTTCAAAAATAGAAAAAATATTATTAGGGTATAAATACATTCACTATCCAACAAAACCAACTAACCAACCAAGCCACAAAGTGTGAAATTTAAATTATCACACATTCAGAGAAGGAAACTATACATTGTATAATGACAGCCAAAATCTCAAATGGACTCAGAAAAGACCCCGGTGACTGAATTAGGAGATGAGAACATTTTGACTACCATTCCCATCACTTTGCTCCTTCTTTAGTCCAGTTTTCCTGCCTCTTTCTTCTGTCATGCTGTTCCCTCTGCCGAATGTACCACTTAAAAGAATGTATATATCTTGCGCACGCCGGACTGGCCAGCAATAATGACCCTGCAACAGGATCCTTCTGCACACGTTTATTGGGAGAGCTTGATTGCAGAGGCGAAGAGACTCCGAGCCCAGAACTGGTGCTGCTTATATAGGCCTAGGAGAGGCGTGTCTCACACCCGGATTGGTTATGCACTAAGCCTCATTTGCATGTTCCTCATCTGATTGGCTACTCTCTCTCTCTGTACCTCACAGAGCCTCATTATCATACCTCATTTGCATGTCTCACATCTGATTGGTTATACTCTCAAAGCCTCATTATCATGCCCGGGCCAGGCAGTGTCTTTGCAAAGAACTTTACTGCATATGTACACATTGGTTGTTTGTTCAAACTTATGCATGGTGGCCAGCAGTAGTCAGCGCCACTCTGCAACGGCACATGTGGCTTCCCACATATATATAGAGTTTGAATATATTCATTAGATAACAATTCATATACCAATTCCACTGAGTTGTTCAAGAGTCTGCCACATCGTCTTATATCCTATGGCAATCTAACGATAGTATTATTCAGTGAGCATACTTTGTTTTGCCTTAACTCTGTTTTTTAGTAGTTTATCTGAGGGCAGGGGCGAGATTGCATTCATGTTTCTTTCTCTCCTAACACAAGGGAGTGAGCTTTGTGCAAAGTCACATTGAGAGCCCAGAGAGGTGGCTGTGGCAGTGAAGTGCAAAAAATGTACTTGTTGGGTAAGTATGAGGAACTGACTTCAGTGTCCAGAAGCCACATAAAATGCCAAGAATGATGGTGACACCTGTAACTCCAGTTTTCACAGGACAGTGACAAGCAGATCCCTAGGGCTTGCTGAACAGCCAGTTTATCCAAATTGGTGACTTCAGTTCAGTGAGAGACCATGTTTTAAAGAGAAAACTGGGGGAAGACTGAGGAAGACACCTAATATGTACACACACACACACACACACACACACACACACACACACACATACTCACTCATGCACACCACACGCAAATTGAGTAATTTTTTGCACACTTGCATACTGATGAAAAAGAAGTAATTTATCGATTCAACAGCAACATAACATCAGCTATACTAATCAAATCCATATCAACACATACTTTTATTATGTACATAGCAACCAAGACACCAAATACAATAGAAAAATGACCCAAGTATTAAACATTTATCACACGGAGATGGATTTAGTCAGAACTGTAGTTAAACAAGCTCTAGTAAGTTCAATATAATACATTCTAATGCATTTTTAGCTGAAACAGGCCAAGACTTTAGCATTCCTGGAGAAGGGCACACATATCTTGAATATTTGTTTAACATTTTCTTTCCTGATTCTCTTTCTGAAGGGCTGCATACATTGCTGACCAATGGCCTTAAGGGAAGAATTACAGCTGAGTCCATACCCTTTCAACATTCTTCAGAAAGTTTATATTTTTGTAGAGTAAATTTCCACTGTCAATAATTCTCTAGAGTTTATTCTACTAGGAAAGTTGTCAACACAGAATACTGCTTACATAAGAACAGCATTCAAATTTATGATTATAAAAAATCTGATTTTTGAGTATCATTATTTTTGTACATATCTATTTAAATAACTTTTATTAATTTTTTGACAATTTCATACATGTATATAGTGCATCCTGTTTATACCACTCAAATTTTCCTGTATTCCAACCATCCCTGTCAACAAACTCTTATCTTCACAAGCCCCTTCTAACAGTCAGGCCTCTTTGTTTTATCTTTCGATCCACTGAGTTTAACTAGAGCTACCTGTGCAATCAAGAGTTTTGAATTATTCCTTGGGACCTCCTGGACTCACCTGTGGGTACACAATTTTAAACTATGAATATCTCTACTTGGTACCTACAAGTAGTTGAGAAGGTTAGTATATAGTCCCTTCGTCATCTATGATTTACTGGTGACAAACCTAATCATTTGCAGGCAAACAGAATTGTTGTAAGATCATGATTGGAATATCCATAATGTCATGGCCAGGGGATGGCAAGTTGCATCTTCTGGTGTTTATATGTTTTTCTGAAACACTCCCCGACCCTTAGAAGGGATGGCATAAATGTTCCAACTAGGGATGAGCATATGATTGTTATTTATTATCAGTGCCCCGAGCATCTCTAAGTCTCTGTATTGATCACACCCTCCCCACACTCAGCTATTAGCTACTGGTGAGGTCCAGGGAAAAGGAAGTCATTGTCTTATGTAGTGTATCCACAGGTGAGTCCACCAGGCTCCCAAGCATTGCTTGAAGTTTGCATTCATACAAATGTACTGATTAAACTCAGTGGGTCACATGACAGAACAAAACTACATGCATAGGAAAAAAAGATTTGTAAGAAGCGAGGGTTGATGGGCAGGAGGGAGAGAGGCCAGAGAGGTTGGAGAGAGTAACCAGAAGGCTGGGCACACAGGCTATTATTATTGAATATTGAATACATTCTCATATAACCCATTCACTAAACTATTACCTCCATTTTACTGATGAGGAAACTGAGAATCAGAGAGGCTAAGATTGTGAAATAGCAAATCTAGTTGTCACACTAGGATTTTATTTGAACCTGGTTAGTCTGATCTAAAGTTTAGGCTATCTATCTATCTATCTATCTATCTATCTATCTATCTATCTATCTATCATCCATGAAAATGGGTATTGGTACACCCACATTCATGTGTAAGGGTCAGAGGACAACTCTTGGGAGTCCGCTCTCCTTTCTACCAGGTGGTTTCTTGGGATTGAACTCACTCAGGTTATTAGACTTGGCAGTAAGCATCTTTACCCACTATGTCATCTTGCCAGCCACTTTCCTTCAAGTTTACAGTTCCTTGTGCTGTAGATCAAACTCCGCTAGTTATAGCATAAGCTTTCATGCATAGCTGATAACAAAACACAAATGCATGCAACGTAAGCACAAAGATCGGTTGTAATTGTGGCTTACATTCACTTAGCCTCCCCACCTCTATTTTGAGATAAGGTCTTATGTAGCTCAGGCTGGACTCTAACTCGCTATGTGGTCCAGGATTCTCCCCGTGCCTCTCCTCCCTTCCTGAGTGCAGTAAACTGAAGTGTTCCTTACCACACCCCCCTCAGGACCTTGTGTTTATTTTAATGAAAAGGTAGGAATCCATAAAATCCATAAGAGTAGAGTGGGATTTCATGTGCAGAACCCATCTGGGAAGGTGTCATAGCTGGAAGTGAGATATTCTGTTTCTCACTGTCATTTCCATTTGACATGATCTTGGCCTTTCCTTCACCCAGTGCATACTCCTTATCAGCCATGGCTCCTGTACACCTAAATGATCTGAGCTGAACTGGGGTAGCTCTGTCTTATCTGGCTTCCCTGATGTTTCTTTTTCTAGAGTTTCATAGATTCTCTGAGACTTTATAATTAGAAGGTTGATCATAACGGTGTTTATTTTGAATACCATATTCCTGACAAGGTGCAAGATTCTAGGGTCTTTCTTGAAAATTTAATGGCAGAAGATTGTAAAATAAACTGACTGTGGGGTAGAGGAGAGTAGGTAGGGTAGAGAAGTCTTCCATGTCTATCACAGTGTACTGGAGTACTGAGTTTTGTGTGCTCTTGCAGGCTGACCTCTGTCTTTCATGGAAGAGGTGGAGTCTCTTGCCATGATGAAATCAGAACACTCATTGTTGTCAGCCTTCAGGTCATTCATGGAGCCCCATGGGCCTTCTGCAGTGACCAGTCATCCTTTCAGCAGGTTCTGTGGAGAACGAGCCCATGGGTTTTCTCCATTTTGTTTCTGCAAATGGAATGCAGAAAAAGTAAATTATTTATTACATTAGATTCGTAGTTCTTGTCTTTTAAAATGTTGATATCCTTGTGCAAATCTATGCTGAGGGACTTTGTCATTCTGCTAGATCCTTCTAAGAGGAAATCATTGGAAATAGGCTGAGCTCCACCTCCCTGTTTTGTCTCTTCTTCTTCCTTTCCTCTTTATTCTTTCTCCATCTCCCCTCCCCATGCTGTTGCTACACAGAACATTTATGTTTAAAAACTTTCTAACTCATCTTTTATCTTTTTGTGAAATATATTTCCATAGTAGATTAATTGTGGAAACAGATGTGCCTATAGATACTGACATGTGGACTCTCAGAGAGTATGATTTACTGCACATATTATCAAATATGGCTTGGCAGTATCCCACAGTCCCAATTAGACTTTGGCAGAGGTAGTGTTTGCATTGAGGCTGCTGCAAGCCTGAGATGGTAAGGTCAAATATTGTCTGCACTAGGCAGTGGACTGGAAGAATGATGAGGGTGGCTTCACCAGGGCTAATTCAGACTGCTTATCTTTTCAAGGTCTGATAGACTCATGGGAAACATTTCTCATGGGAAAGCAACAGTATCTGGATTATCACCTTCAAAGGATTGTAAACTCAACTTATAGTCTAAGTTGGTAAAGCTTATCAGTGCTCTTTGATATAGAAGGTGATGGGTGATTTTTGTGGTCAGTGCTAAACCAAACTAGACCTTTTTGACTGACAAGAAGGGTGATAGACAGAGATCAAGCACGAGGGCACGCTGATTAACATGGACAGCATGCCAACATTTAGCTACACTATGAGATCATGATCTTTGTGCTAGAATATGAGCTTGACTGGGAGAGGGCAGAGAAAGACTCCAGTTACTGCAGGGAGTGGGCCTAGGCAGTGACCAGTTATAGACACAGGTATTAGAGAAGTCTTCCTCTTGGAGTACAGGTACTTTCTGCTCTGTGATATACAGCACTTATACATATCTTGGTTTGAGATGGTGGAAGACACAAGATAGTTTTGAAATAAGACAAGATTTTCTATTGTAAACCTAAACCCACCTGTATGGACTTCAGTCTAATGGTCTCCAAGTCACCAAGACTATATTTGATGAATTGTTTAAACTAAGCAGATTTTGACCTCAGAGAGAGATAACATCACTGTAACTTATTACTCCTCTAGAAACATTGGCAATTGAAGAAGTCGAGAAAACATGAAACTCCTAATACTGCATCTTTAAATGATTTACTTCAAATATGTGGCACTAACACAGGGCATGAGTTTAGAAACATGGGGCTGGATTTGTGCCTCAGAAGTTCTTTGTTTCCAAAGCCTGGGACATTTTCTAAGGATGAAAACATCCAATTTGCAAGGGTGGATAATCAGATTTTGTTACATTTCTTGCAGTAGCATATGGAGAGATGGCTCACCAGTTAAGAGCACATACTGCTGTTGCAAAGAACCTGTGTTTAGTTCTAGGCACCAAGTTGGACAGCTCACCACCTCCTATAACTTCATCAGATACTCTTCTGGAGTCCATGGAGACCACATTCATAGATACAAACACATACTAGCTCTCTCACGCATAGACACACAATTAAAGCAATATTCTAGCAATCCCTGTAGCAATGCCAGCGGTGGCAGTTTTTCTATGATCCGACTGGGAATTTGACTACTCGTTTGTGTCCTCTGCAACAGTGGACCTGTCCTCTTGCAGTGACTGAGCATCCTGCCATTCATTTCTGCTTTCACAGCAGTTTCCAGAAAAGCATGTCATTTCCTCAGTTATCATCATTAGTCTCTTCAATAAAACTCCTTAAGTATTCCATAAACCGAATTTAAGGCTGTCCAGGGGACTTCCTGGCATCCATCCATCTTCTCTCCCTCTCTATTATATATTAATGTGTCTATGATATTGAGATTGTTTCTATTTCTTCTTTCCAAACACGGAGCAGAAAACCTTCTCTCATATCACTAAGAGGAAAGGCTCTTGGCATGTTTTGGACGTGCTACCATCTTGATGATGCATCTCTTCCCATATTTATTTATTATTTTAAAGATTCGTTTGGTTTTTATTCATGTGCATGCATGTCACTGTGTGTGTGCCTATGTATGCAGGAGCACGAGGGCATCAGATCTCCCAAAGCTGGAGTTACAGGAGGTTCTGAGCTGTGCAACATGGTGCTAAGAACTGAACTCTGGTTCTCTTGTAGGATCATCAAGAGCTCTTAACTGCTGAGCCATCTCTCCAAGCCTGTATATACTTTTTATTCTAAAGACAGAAGTAGCATTTCTTACTAACAGTCCTATTGTAGAAAACAGATAATTGCCCCATCCATTTCTTTTTCTCCAAATGATTTGAAAAATAATCATTCCATTAGCTATAATATTTATTCATTGCTCAGTTTTTCATTATAGTTATGAGAACATTCTCTTCCAGCTGAAGGTCCAATTGCCTATATTTTAGACTATATTTGATTTTATCCTGTTGTCTTTCCTGTTTTTAACATATTTGTTGAGAATTTTATATGTGTATACCACATTGCTGTGATCCTTCCCTTTCAAATATTCTTTTAATTTTTGTCATTTAAAAAAAAATAAACCCTAGAGTAACATTAGAGGCACCCATATATGCATCTCGTGGGTTCATCCACTGTAGTATGGTCAACCTACCAGGGAACACCACCTTAATGAAAATCGAATTTCTCTCCCAGCCATCAACTGTCAATAAATCGTTAGCTAGTGGTGGTAGCTCATATGTCTCCCCAAGATTCGGGTTGATAGGTTGATTTAATCTCACACAATTCTTAGGCAGGCTACTGTATCTTTTTACATTTCTGTTTATCTGATTCAGGTTCTCCTGTAATGCAGCTCAACTTTGAACTCATTATGTAGCCCAGGGTGGCCCCCTGCTTTTTCCTCCCTTAATGTGGTGAGCAGATCATAGGTGAGGTATATGTTGGGGTGGCCAACTCAAAACCCTTGATCTGGGCCTGGGTAGTAGCTGAGGTGGTCAGTCCAGCAACTCTTCTGTAGTGGGTCCTTCTAATAACAGCTAAATATTGACCTGTTTTATAAAAACTTGTTCCAAAGAACTGATTTGTTGGTGTACAAAATAATATAAGTAAATGATGAAAATATCTGGTATGGATTATATGTGCTAACATTTAAGCCATTTTCCTTTAGCACTTGCAAACATCCTAGTGACTTAAGCACATGTTTGCGGTGGCCTGTGTTCCTATTATCCTCTCTCAGGAAAACTTGCCTGCTTCAGGGATGGAGGTCTGTCTTCATTGTTCTTTGTCTAATTTTTTTTTTTTTTTGTATTTTGAGACAGGGTTTCTCTGTGTAGCCCTGGCTGTCCTGGAACTCACTCTGTAGACCAGGCTGGCCTCGAACTCAGAAATCTGCCTGCCTCTGCCTCTCAAGTGCTGGGATTAAAGGTGTGCGCCACCATAGCCCAGCATTGTCTAATTTTCTTATCTGATCAATTTCTTCATCCCAAAGAAACCATGGAGATGCTAACATGAAAAACTTTGTCATACTGAATTCAAAATAGTGGAGAGATAAACACTGTAGGCACCAGTATATTTTCCAAAATTTTCTCTAATAAACATGGCTGTATATCATTTACTCTTTCCCCAGATCAGCATCATTGCTGGGTGTGGTAGTTCCCATCTGAAATTCCAGTATTTGAAAGGATGAAACTGGAGAATTCTTATGGCTCTAAGGTTAGCTCAAGTTATAGAGTGATTCAGGGCTTGCTTGCTTATGCAGTGAAACTGTGCATCAGGGTCTGCTGAGTTACACAGCGAATAAGCAAATCCAAACCAAGAAATTAACTAACCAAACAACACCTTTCCACACAAAATATATCAGAGATGTGACTTGGCCTTACCAGCTTACTCTGTTCAGATTTCTATATAGCAACTTCTTATTATCTATTGCAGAAGTATAACCCTAACATCAAAGTATAGCTTGGTTTAGGTTATTTTAAAATTTCTCTCTCTCTCTCTCTCTCTCTCTCTCTCTCTCTCTCTCTCTCTCTCTCTCATCTATCTATCAATCATCTATCTATCTATCTATCTATCTATCTATCTATCTATCTATCTATCTATCTATCTATCATCTATCTATCTATCTATCATCTATCTATCTATCTAATCTATCATCTATCTATATATCTATAATCCATCTATCTATCTTTTTACCTATCATTGTCATCTATTTACCTATAGGTATGTGTATATGTGTGTGGGTATATATATATCACATCATGTATGTGGAGGACAGAGGGTGATTTGTGGAGTAAATCCTCTTCCATTTGGATACTGGAAACGGGACTCACAGTAAATATTCTGGGCAGCAAGAACTTTGGACAGTCCAGATTTGGATTTTATATTTACATTAGATCACATTAAAAATTTAAAACTTATATGGGAAAATTGCAATGTTCCCTAAGGAGCTGTAGAATACAAAACCCCCAATAGCAGGTGTGAAAAAACCTCCTTTGGTTGTTTTGGTCAGGATTTTCTAAGAGATTCCCTCAAATGTTATAAGCTACTGTTATGGCCCTTGGTTTCCTCCCAGGAGAAGAAGATAAATTCATATTGCTGAAAACATCACATTCCTCAGACACAGGAACTGGATGATCTGAGCAGGAGCTAACCTGAACACATTCTTTCTTTGGTCTAGCTTTCATGGTACCATGGAAGCTTCTCAAGAGGGGAAGCCAGCAATATTCCTGGCCATATCAGATGCTTATGAGCCACAAATCAAATGACTAGCATGACACAATAATCCTAAGGGTGCAGTAATTGCGCACATACTTTGATGCTAACTGACAGCTTCTTAATTAAACCTGATGCCACCCCAATAAGAGGAAAATCATACCTGTAACCGGAAACCTAGCAACTACCTTGGGCTAGTGAAGTTATGAATTTTGGAGGAGAACCTACAACCACACTTTACTAAACATAAATACATTATAAATATTTGCCTTTATATCCATATATAGGTCTCACCCTTCATCAAAGATGGGCCTCCTAGCAACAGATAGAGACCATTACAGAAAACACAGCAAAAACCCAGGTACAGTATGATGCTCAGTGGCAACTGCTATACCCACAATATAGTGCCTAGCATATGCTATCTCTTGAGTTTTTGATTTTAGCCATTTTGGTGGGTGTATGATGGAAGCTCAGAGTTGTTTTGATTTGCACTTCCCTGATGAATAAGGACTTTGAACAGTGCCTTAAGTGCTTCTCAGCCATTTGAGATTCTTCACAACAGCATCTCTTAAAAATGACAGAAAGGCTCCATTCAGGAAATCTCATCATGGGCGCCTAAACAAAACCCAAACAGGAATGACACCAGTGGATACACTAATGTGAAAAGAGGAAACCTTTGGGGTTCAAACTGTAGCCAAAGAACTAAAGCAAGCAAAGAATACTGCGAGTGGGAGCAAGAGTCTTTTCTAGGGAAGAAATCCCAAATTGGTTACCCAGGTTACCCAAGATCAAGTAGTCATCCCTGAAATCATATGCATATGAGTAACACCTTATCGACTGAGCCCATCTTATATTATTTATATATTTATTGTATATATATATATATACATTATATATAAGACATACACATGTAAAACTACATACAAAACTTCCAGCACTACAGTGTTTAAAAAGAAAGCAACACAGTAGACACACTGTTGGTGAGGGAATGAAGGACCTTGAGCCAGTTGGACAGATGATCAGAGTCTCAGTTCATGAACTGATGGGATATAGAGGTTCCTTGCAAGAGGAACAAACCATGTTCAGATCCTAAACAGTCAACAGAGAGAAAACAGGTTAGATAACACATGAAATGCTTTGCAGTGGAGTGCTTTGGCCTTTTTCCTGATGTCATCAGCTGACAGCCTTTTTGCTGAGCTCTACTTCTTACTCCTGAAGATGACAACCTCCTCTTCCTTTGGTCTTTTCCATTGGTCACCCTCATTGTCACTTCCCCTCTCCTAATGTGCTTATACTCCCATCTGGGCAACATGAACTCTGTGATATGGAGCAGTGATCTTTGCTAAACAGCTAAAAATTCTAAGTGCATTGCAGGGATGTGGAAAGGGTGTTCCTCATTCCCTTTTAGTCAAAGCTTTAAAACTAGGATTGAGCTTTTCACACAATTGTGTGCATCTATGAATCTTATTGCTTTGAATATAAGATAAGTGTATGGAGGGAAGGAACAGATATGGCAAAAAGTGACATAAAGACACACAGACATATCCCTGTACTCTCTTTTAAGTGAGAAAGAGCTTGATTTCTATCACTGACAACCGAAGTAGTTCTCTCTAGCACTTCAGCTCTGATGAGATTTGACATTTTAAATAACATATTTGATCCTGGGTTGAATTAAAGAGCAAATAGAATTAACCTATATGAGATCGGTTTTGTAAATGCCAAATGCTAATCTCTGTTATTACTTAAAATGCCATTATTATTGATAATTGTTATCAATTAAAACACCCATACCTTTTTAAAATAGGACTAAAAAGGTCATTGAAAAAAAGTAGCAAAAAATGAATTTAGACTTAAAGTTTTGAAGAGCCAATGGCATTTTTGTAGAAAATGTACAGAGCTGAAAGTCTGGATAAAAGATTATGATATTGCAAAAGCACTCAAGTTTGAGGTGACAAGAGGTAGTGAGCTCCAGGGGGCTACTTGAAAGGTATGGTGATGGAACTGTGAACAGCAGTGAGGAGAACAGAGGATATGCAACTTTCGGGAAAGAATAAAATCATAGGGCTTGACACAAGCATGTCTTGTTTTGTTCCTGCGTAAAAAGTTACTCTTTCATCTACTGCTTGACACTGAAACATATTACCTCACACAGTTTCTAAGGGTAAGGGATCATTTGTAAGCGAGTTACTGGGCAGTGGTGTACCAATCAGGTTAGAGGCAGGTTGTTGGCCAGAGCTATTCTCATGTGATGGTTTAAGAAGGACATAAAGAACTGAGGATGCAGCTCGTATGTGTTTGCTAGCACACAGGAGGCTTTGGCTTCAGTTTTCCAGCACTGCCTCCACAGGGCTTAGGGATACTCACTCATTATTTCTCCACTCAGGAAGTAGAGGCCGGAGGATCAGGAGTATAGCATCATTTTCAACTCTGTTGTGAGTTTGAATCCAGTTTAGGATACAAGAAACTCAGTTTCAAAAGAAAACAAAAAGTTGGCCTGCCTCCAAATCAAGCTGGAGAACCTGAGCTGGAGTCTCATGACCACTGGTGAAAGGAGAGACTTGGATTTCCTCTAAACTCTCCCCTTCCACACGCATACAGTGATGCATGCACAGCCATACCCACACAAACAAATAAACAAATAGTGTAATTAAAAATACAATTCATTTGTAAGTTTATCTCTGGGCTATGAGCAAACTCAGGCTCTTGCCATGTGGGGGCTTTCTTCAGAGGCATGCTAACATGACTTTTACCATAGTGCATGAAGATAAATGAGGGAAAATGCAGACAAATGAGATCTGTCTCCTTTCCTACTTAATATTGAAAATCATGGAGCACACTTTTTCTGTATGATCTTAAAGGATAAGAAGCCACACAAGAATATGAGTTCCCAAATCAATAGGACTCTGGAGGCCATCTTGCAAGTTGCCTACATCACAGTGAAAATTTTTAGTGATGGAGAATTACTGTGTTTATGATTGAAGCCAAGCAGGGGGTAGAGAGTTACAAGACAATGCTGAGTTCTTGAAGGTTAGCTTTGGTTTTCTCCACTCAAAGTACCCAGGCAATAGTCTGCTATGCTTTGCGGATGTAAGCCAATGTGGAAAAGGAAATCCTATTGGAAGGAGATGTAGATCAAGCAGGCCCCGTAGAAGATGGCAGTGCTTTTTTTTTTTTTCTGTTATTGGATATTTTCTTTATTTACATTTCAAATGTTATCCCCTTTCCAGGTCTCCCCCCTGGAAACCCTCTATCCCATGCCTCTATGAGGATGCTCCCCCACTCACCCACCCACTCCTGCCTTCCCTCCCTGGAATTACCCTACACTGGGGCATTAAACCCCTACAGGACCAAGGGCCAATCCTCCGACTGATGTCCAACAAGGCCATCCTCTGTTACATATTCTGCTGAAGCCATGTGTTCCTCCATGTGTATTCTTTGGTTGATGGTCCAGTCCCTAGGAGCTCTGGAGGTCTGACTGGTTGACAATGTTGCTCCCTCTATGGGGTTGCAACCCCCCTCAGCTCTGTCAGTCCTTCTCCAACTGCTTCATAAGGGACACCACATTCAGTCCAATGTTTGGGTGAAAGCATCCACTTCTGTATTTGTCAAGCTCTGGCACAGTCCCTCAGGAGTCAGCTATATCAGGCTCCTGTCAGCAAGTACTTCATGGCATCTGCAATAGCATCCTGGTTTGGTGACTGTATATGGAATGGATTTCCAGGTGGGGCAGTCTCTAGATGGTCTTCCCTTCAGTCTCTGATCTACACTTTGTCTCCATATTTCCTCCTTTGAGTATTTTGTTCCCCCTTCTTTTTTTTTTTTTTTTTTTTCCCCATTTTTTATTAGGTATTTAGCTCATTTACATTTCCAATGCTATACCAAAAGTCCCCCTTACCCACCCACCCCCACTCCCCTACCCACCCACTCCACCCCTTTGGCCCTGGCGTTCCCCTGTACCGGGGCACACAAAGTCTGCGTGTCCAATGGGCCTCTCTTTCCAGTGATGGCCGACTAGGCCATCTTTTGATACATATGCAGCTAGAGTCAAGAGCTCAGGGGTACTGGTTAGTTCATAATGTTGTTCCACCTATAGGGTTGAAGATCCCTTTAGCTCCTTGGGTACTTTCTCTAGCTCCTCCATTGGGAGCCCTGTGATCCATCCATTAGCTGACTGTGAGCATCCACTTCTGTGTTTGCTAGGCCCCGGCATAGTCTCACAAGAGACAGCTACATCTGGGTCCTTTCGATAAAATCTTGCTAGTATATGCAATGGTGTCAGCGTTTGGATGCTGATTATGGGGTGGATCCCTGGATATGGCAGTCTCTACATGGTCCATCCTTTCATCTCAGCTCCAAACTTTGTTTCTGTAACTCCTTCCATGGGTGTTTTGTTCCCACTTCTAAGGAGGGGCATAGTGTCCACACTTCAGTCTTCATTTTTCTTGAGTTTCATGTGTTTAGGAAATTGTATCTTATATCGTGGGTATCCTAGGTTTTGGGCTAATATCCACTTATCAGTGAGTACATATTGTGTGAGTTCCTTTGTGATTGTGTTACCTCACTCAGGATGATGCTCTCCAGGTCCATCCATTTGGCTAGGAATTTCATAAATTCATTCTTTTTAATAGCTGAGTAGTACTCCATTGTGTAGATGTACCACATTTTCTGTATCCATTCCTCTGTTGAGGGGCATCTGGGTTCTTTCCAGTTTCTGGCTATTATAAATAAGGCTGCTATGAACATAGTGGAGCATGTGTCCTTCTTACCAGTTGGGGCTTCTTCTGGATATATGCCCAGGAGAGGTATTGCTGGATCCTCCGGTAGTACTATGTCCAATTTTCTGAGGAACCGCCAGACTGATTTCCAGAGTGGTTGTACAAGCCTGCAATCCCACCAACAATGGAGGAGTGTTCCTCTTTCTCCACATCCTCGCCAGCATCTGCTGTCACCTGAATTTTTGATCTTAGCCATTCTCACTGGTGTGAGGTGGAATCTCAGGGTTGTTTTGATTTGCATTTCCCTGATGATTAAGGATGTTGAACATTTTTTCAGGTGCTTCTCTGCCATTCGGTATTCCTCAGGTGAGAATTCTTTGTTCAGTTCTGAGCCCCATTTTTTAAGGGGGTTATTTGATTTTCTGAGGTCCACCTTCTTGAGTTCTTTATATATGTTCGATATTAGTCCCCTATCTGATTTAGGATAGGTAAAGATCCTTTCCCAGTCTGTTGGTGGTCTTTTTGTCTTATAGACAGTGTCTTTTGCCTTGCAGAAACTTTGGAGTTTCATTAGGTCCCATTTGTCAATTCTCGATCTTACAGCACAAGCCATTGCTGTTCTGTTCAGGAATTTTTCCCCTGTGCCCATATCTTCAAGGCTTTTCCCCACTTTCTCCTCTATAAGTTTCAGTGTCTCTGGTTTTATGTGAAGTTCCTTGATCCACTTAGATTTGACCTTAGTACAAGGAGATAAGTATGGATCGATTCGCATTCTTCTACATGATAACAACCAGTTGTGCCAGCACCAATTGTTGAAAATGCTGTCTTTCTTCCACTGGATGGTTTTGGCTCCCTTGTCGAAGATCAAGTGACCATAGGTGTGTGGGTTCATTTCTGGGTCTTCAATTCTATTCCATTGGTCCACTTGTCTGTCTCTATACCAGTACCATGCAGTTTTTATCACAATTGCTCTGTAGTAAAGCTTTAGGTCAGGCATGGTGATTCCACCAGAGGTTCTTTTATCCTTGAGAAGAGTTTTTGCTATCCTCGGTTTTTTGTTATTCCAGATGAATTTGCAAATTGCTCCTTCTAATTCGTTGAAGAATTGAGTTGGAATTTTAATGGGGATTGCATTGAATCTGTAGATTGCTTTTGGCAAGATAGCCATTTTTACAATGTTGGTCCTGCCAATCCATGAACATGGGAGATCTTTCCATCTTCTGAGATCTTCTTTAATTTCTTTCTTCAGGGACTTGAAGTTTTTATCATACAGATCTTTCACTTCCTTCGTTAGAGTCACGCCGAGATATTTTATATTATTTGTGGCTATTGAGAAGGGTGTTGTTTCCCTAATTTCTTTCTCAGCCTGTTTATTCTTTGTGTAGAGAAAGGCCATTGACTTGTTTGAGTTAATTTTATATCCAGCTACTTCACCGAAGCTGTTTATCAGGTTTAGGAGTTCTCTGTTGGAATTTTTAGGGTCACTTATATATACTATCATATCATCTGCAAAAAGTGATATTTTGACTTCCTCTTTTCCAATTTGTATCCCCTTGATCTCCTTTTGTTGTCGAATTGCTCTGGCTAATACTTCAAGTACTATGTTGAAAAGGTAGGGAGAAAGTGGGCAGCCTTGTCTAGTCTCTGATTTTAGTGGGATTGCTTCCAGCTTCTCTCCATTTACTTTGATGTTGGCTACTGGTTTGCTGTAGATTGCTTTTATCATGTTTAGGTATTGGCCTTGAATTCCTGATCTTTCCAGAACTTTTATCATGAATGGGTGTTGGATCTTGTCAAATGCTTTTTCTGCATCTAACGAGATGATCATGTGGTTTTTGTCTTTGAGTTTGTTTATATAATGGATTACATTGATGGATTTTCGTATATTAAACCATCCCTGCATCCCTGGAATAAAACCTACTTGGTCAGGATGGATGATTGCTTTAATGTGTTCTTGGATTCGGTTAGCGAGAATTTTATTAAGAATTTTTGCATCGATGTTCATAAGAGAAATTGGTCTGAAGTTCTCTATCTTTGTTGGATCTTTCTGTGGTTTAGGTATCAGAGTAATAGTGGCTTCATAAAATGAGTTGGGTAGAATACCTTCTACTTCTATCTTGTGAAAAAGTTTGTGCAGAACTGGAGTTAGATCTTCTTTGAAGGTCTGATAGAACTCTGCACTAAACCCGTCTGGTCCTGGGCTTTTTTCGGCTGGGAGACTATTAATAACTGCTTCTATTTCTTTAGGGGATATGGGACTGTTTAGAAGGTCAACTTGATCCTGATTCAACTTTGGTACCTGGTATCTGTCCAGAAATTTGTCCATTTCGTCCAGGTTTTCCAGTTTTGTTGAGTATAGCCTTTTGTAGAAGGATCTGATGGTGTTTTGGATTTCTTCAGGATCTGTTGTTATGTCTCCCTTTTCATTTCTGATTTTGTTAATTAGGATTTTGTCCCTGTGCCCTTTAGTGAGTCTAGCTAAGGGTTTATCTATCTTGTTGATTTTCTCAAAGAACCAACTCCTCGTTTGGTTAATTCTTTGAATAGTTCTTCTTGTTTCCACTTGGTTGATTTCACCCCTGAGTTTGATTATTTCCTGCCGTCTACTCCTCTTGGGTGAATTTGCTTCCTTTTTTTCTAGAGCTTTTAGATGTGTTGTCAAGCTGCTAGTATGTGCTCTCTCCCGTTTCTTCATGGAGGCACTCAGAGCTATGAGTTTCCCTCTTAGAAATGCTTTCATTGTGTCCCAAAGGTTTGGGTACGTTGTGGCTTCATTTTCATTAAACTCTAAAAAGTCTTTAATTTCTTTCTTTATTCCTTCCTTGACCAAGGTATCATTGAGAAGAGTGTTGTTCAGTTTCCATGTGAATGTTGGCTTTCTGTTATTTATTTTGTTATTGAAGATCAGCCTTAGTGCATGGTGATCTGATAGGATACATGGGACAATTTCAATATTTTTGAATCTGTTGAGGCCTGATTTGTGACCTATTATGTGGTCAATTTTGGAGAAGGTACCATGAGGTGCTGAGAAGAAGGTATATCCTTTTGTTTTAGGATAAAATGTTCTGTAGATATCTGTCAGATCCATTTGTTTCATCACTTCTGTTAGTTTCAGTGTGTCCCTGTTTAGTTTCTGTTTCCATGATCTGTCCATTGGTGAAAGTGGTGTGTTGAAGTCTCCCACTATTATTGTGTGAGGCGCAATGTGTGCTTTGAGCTTTACTAAAGTTTCTTTAGTGAATGTGGTTGCTCTTGTATTTGGAGCATAGATATTCAGAATTGAGAGTTCCTCTTGGAGGATTTTACCTTTGATGAGAATGAAGTGTCCCTCCTTGTCTTTTTTGATGACTTTGGGTTGGAAGTCAATCTTATCAGATATTAGGATGGCTACTCCTGCTTGTTTCTTCATACCATTTGCTTGGAAAATTGTTTTCCAGCCTTTCATTCTGAGGTAGTGTCTATCTTTTTCTCTGAGATGAGTTTCCTGTAAGCAGCAAAATGTTGGGTCTTGTTTGTGTAGCCAGTTTGTTAGTCTATGTCTTTTTATTGGCGAGTTGAGACCATTGATGTTAAGAGATATTAAGGAAAAGTAATTGTTGCTTCCTGTTATTTTAGTTGTTAAAGGTGGCATTCTGTTCTTGTGGCTGTCTTCTTTTAGGTTTGTTGAGGGATTACCTTCTTGTTTTTTCTAGGGCGTTGTTCCCGTTCTTGTATTGGTTTTTTTCTGTTATTATCCTTTGAAGGGCTGGATTCGTGGAGAGATAATGCGTGAATTTGGTTTTGTCGTGGAATACTTTGGTTTCTCCCTCTATGATAATTGAGAGTTTGGCTGGGTATAGTAGCCTGGGCTGCAGTTTGTGTTCTCTTAGTGTCTGTATAACATCTGTCCAGGCTCTTCTGGCTTTCATAGTCTCTGGTGAAAAATCTGGTGTAATTCTGATAGGCTTGCCTTTATATGTTACTTGACCTTTTTCCCTTACTGCTTTTAGTATTCTATCTTTATTTAGTGCATTTGATGTTCTGATTATTATGTGTCGGGAGGAATTTCTTTTCTGGTCCAGTCTATTTGGAGTTCTGTAGGCTTCTTGTATGTTCATATGCATCTCATTCTTTAGATTTGGGAAGTTTTCTTCAATAATTTTGTTGAAGATGTTTGCTGGACCTTTGAGTTGAAAATCTTCATTCTCATCCACTCCTATTATCCGTACGTTTGGTCTTCTTATTGTGTCCTGGATTTCCTGGATATTTTGAGTTAGGATCTTTTTGCATTTTCCATTTTCTTTGATTGTTGTGCCGATGTTCTCTATGGAATCTTCTGCACCTGAGATTCTCTCTTCCATCTCTTGTATTCTGTTGCTGATGCTCAAATCTATGGTTCCAGATTTCTTTCCTAGGGTTTCTATCTCTAGTGTTGCCTCGCTTTGAGTTTTCTTTATTGTGTCTACTTCCCTTTTTAGGTCTAGTATGGTTTTGTTCATTTCCATCACCTGTTTGTATGTTTTTTCCTCTTTTTCTGTAAGGACTTCTACCTGTTTGATTGTGTTTTCCTGTTTTTCTTTAAGGACTTGTAACTCTTTAGCAGTGTTCTCCTGTATTTCTTTAAGTGATTTATTAAAGTCCTTCTTGATGTCCTCTACCATCATCATGAGATATGCTTTTAAATCTAGGTCTAGGTTCTCAGGTGTGTTGGGGTTCCCTGGACTGGGCGAAGTGGGTGTGCTGGGTTCTGGTGATGGTGAGTGGTCTTGGTTCCTGTTAGTAAGATTCCTCCGTTTACCTTTCGCCATCTGGTAATCTCTGGAGTTAGTAGTTATAGTTGACTCTGTTTAGAGATTGTTCTTCTGGTGATTCTGTTACCGTCTATCAGCAGACCTGGGAGACAGATTCTCTCCTCTGAGTTTCAGTGCTCAGAGCACTCTCTGCTGGCAAGCTCTCTTACAGGGAAGGTGCGCAGATATCTTGTATTTGGGCCTCCTCCTGGCCGAAGAAGAAGGCCCAAAACAGGACCTTTCTCAGACACTGTGTTGCTTTGGCAGTTCCCAGGTGGTACAGACTCTCACCTAAGCAGACTAAATTCCTAAGTTCCTTGGAGTCCCGGGACCAAGATGGCGACCGCTGCTGCTGTGGCTTAGGCCGCCTCCCCAGCCGGGCGGGCACCTGTCCTCCGGTCCGGACGGTGGCTGGCTGTCCCCGGCCCACAAAGGGTGCTGCCTCAGCGCCTCTGTGCTTCCGCCTGTTCCAGAAGCTGTCAGGTTCTCTGGCGCACCCTCTCACCTGTTCAGACTAATTTCCTAAGTTCGGCGGGTCCCGGACCAAGATGGCGACCGCTGCTGCTGTTTGTTCCCCCTTCTAAGAAGCACTGAAGCATCTACAATTTGGTCTTCCTTCTTCTTGAGCTTCATATGGTCTGTGAATTGTACCTTGGGTATTCCGAGCTTTTGGGCTAATATCCACTTATCAGTGAGTGTATACCATGTGTGTTCTTTTGTGACTGGGTTATCCCACTCAGGATGATATTTTCAAGTTCCATCTATTTATCTAAGAATTTCATGAAGTCATTGTTTTAATAGCTGAGTAGTATTCCATTGTGTAAATGTACCATATTTTCTGTATCCATTTATCTGTTGAGGGACATCTGGGTTCTTTCCAGCTTCTGGCTATTATAAATATGGCTTCTATGAACATAGTGAAGCACATGTTTTTATTACATGTTGGAGCATCTTCTGGATATATGCCCAGGAGTGGTATAGCCAGGTCCTCAGATAATACTATATCCAATATTCTGAGGAACCACAAGACTGATTTCCACAGTGGTTGTACCAGCTTGCAATCCCAGGAAATCCAGGACACAATGAGAAGACCAAACCTAAGGATAATAGGTATAGAAGAGTGTGAAGATCCCCAACTTAAAGGGCCAGTAAATCTCTTCAACAAATTATAGAAGAAAACTTCCCTAACCTAAAGAAAGAGATATCCATGAACATACAAGAAGTCTTCAGAACTCCAAGTAGATTGTACCAGAAAAAATGCCTTCTCTCACATAATAGTCAAAACATCAAATGCACAAAACAAAGAAAGAACATTAAAGGCAGTAAGGGAAAAAGGTCAAGTGACATATAAAGGCAGACCTATCAGAATTATACCAGACTTCTCACCTGAGAGTATGAAAGCGAGAAGATGCTGGGCATATGTCTTACAAACCCTAGGAGAGCACAAATGCCATCCCAGGCTACTATACCTAGCAAAACTCTCAATTACCTTAGAAGATATTCCATGACAAAAACAAATTTACACAATATCTTTCCACAAATCCAGCCCTAGAAAGAATAATAGATCGAAACTCCAACACAAGGAGGGAAACTACAACCTAGAAAAAGCAAGAAAGTAATCTTTTTTCAACAAACCCAAAAGAAGATAGCCACAGAAACAATTCCACCTCCATCAACAAAAATAATAGGAAGCAACAATCACTATTCTTTAATATCTCTTAATACCAGTGGAATTAATTCCCCAATAAAAAGTGGCAATGCTCTTAACCAGGTTTCAACATGAGCTGGGATAGACACTACGCTATATAGAGTGACTATACTATGTAGAGTGTTGGAGGGAATGCCTTTCCCTGATTATAAGGTTATGTTAGGTAGAAAAAATAAAGGAGTTGGACTTTACTGGATTTTCTGATTGTGTATTTAATGGAAAACATTTTGGAATTCCAATTGTTCTAGTTTGTTTCCTGTTACTGTGATGAATATCATGGACCAAAGAAACTTGGTATGAAAGGTTTATCCCAATTTATAGGTTAGAACATCAAGGGAAGCCGAGGAAAGAGCAGAAGCAGAGTACTGTGGAGAAATGTTTCTTAGCAGTTTGCTGCCAGCCTCACAGTTAATGCACTACAGTTTTACCTACACAGGAAAAGGACCACCCATAATTGCCTGTGCTCACCTACATCAATTACCACTCATGACAATGCTTCACAGACGTGCTAACAGGCCAGTATGATGGAGGTGACACTTAAATATGGTTTCCTTTTTCTAGGTGTGTCAAGTTGACAAGATTGGCCATCATGATGCCATAAAGTCAACTAAAATAAGTAAGACAAAGTGAACTTAGTAATGAGATCTGTTGTCCACTTTTTTGACACTGTTACTTTTGCTTTGCATTTACAAATTACCCTTCCTTTCTTCCTTTCCCTCTGCCCTCCATCCTTATTTTCCTCCCTTCTTCTCTTATTTCAAACAGGTCATCAAGAAATTAATTGATAATAGTATACTGAGTATTTGTGGGTTAACTGGAAATCCCACATTGCTATCTGACACAATAACATGTTTAAAAATGATGAGCCAATATCTAGTCCTAGAGGTTCTATCCCTTTTTGTTTCAAATACTCTGAGCCTTAATTCATTTTAAATTAGAGACTACAAGTAGAAAAATAACTTGAAAGAGGTAAGAAAGTTTTAAGAATCAGAAATAAGTTTCCCACAGCTGATATGTTTGCTTCCACTTTTTCTGAGTTCTTGTGTTTTAGGTATAAAGCATATTATATCTTTTGCTTTGTTTTAAAGTTGAATTCTTATCTTTTGAGGTCTTATGACCTAGGATTGTCGCAGACCCTCTGGGTCCCTTTGTCAGCGTGGAAAGGGTCTCTAGTTGCAGGTGGGCAAAAGAGTCAGCGGAAATGACAGACAGATGCACACAGGAGATTGTTTAGAATCTGAATGTATTTTGTCAGGTCGAGCATCAAATTTTTTATATAGGAGTATAGCAAGAAACCAGACGAGATACAATCCACCAAGTTACAGTGACACTATATAAAAGGAATGTATACATCAAAAGAAGGGGGGGATCAGGCCGCTGCCACTAAGAAGGGAGCCAGGTATAAAGCCAGTCAATTGTTAAGTCTACCACCAGGGGTTCTACTTTAGCAGACCTTCTCATGAATACTGCAATACTACAACCCCCCTATTTCCTGGGCCCTGGTAATTTCTTGTATGAGTGTAACTTTTAAATATCTGTGGAGAATCTCCATTTGTCAGAAGAATTCACCAACTTGCTTCTAATATGCAATGTAGCCTGTTCTGAAAATTTCTATCTCAGTGGGATTCCCTGGCTCTTTCATGGTATTCCCTTGTTTGTGTGAGATTGGCTACTGTCCTTAGTAAATACTCTGCAGACCAGCCCTGAGCTGCTGGCTCAGTCTTTTGTAATGCTTAATTAGTTACTGAATAGGTAACTTCCTTACTGCATTCCTACCGGATTCCAAGCTCGGCTTCTGGCACATTGGAACACTGGTGGGAGGCTTAACTATATCAGAATTCAATCTTAAAGGCACTTATAATAAGATAATACTAAAAGAGAGCATGTGGATCCATACACAAGACTAACACGGGGATAGGGTATGAGTATACGGGTTAATGAGAACGCCAAAGCTCCAGGAGGTGAGTTTCCATGAAACTCTTTGCCTCGTGAGTGCTTCCAGGCCTCTCGACCTGCCAAGGAAACTTCACTGGAGTGTGTGTAGCATTGGATAATGTACATTTTCACTGTTTATTAGAGGAAAGGGTTTTCATTTCTTCTCTCTGGCCTGAAAGCCCTCATTCTCTTCTGTCTGCAGCCTGGGTATAGTCAGATAGTCCACAGTAAATGGAGCCCACGCTCTAAACGAGGTTTCACACAGTGTGGGAATGATTTCCATGCGCTAATTTGAGCTACCTCCATTTATGCTTGACAGGAATGCATTGTCTCCTATCTATTCATGACATTTCCTTTTTAATGGTATCACAACTTTAAGAATTTTTAAAGCATTGCTTGAAACCTTTCAAAGTATGTTTGTGCTGTGATTTTACATTTGTGATAATAACAGGCATGACTATGCCTATAGATGTTCATATGGACAGAACAGATTTGCTTGTATACAAAATACATGAGACATGCACCAACATCCCCACTTGCATTCCATGGGTTCTCTTCAAATTGGAATCTGTACAAAACAGTTTTATCTTTCAGGGATGCAGAATGCATGAGAGTGCTTTTCAGTCTGAGAGCTTTCAAAACAGAGAAGGAAGCAGCATCCAAGAAAACTGGGCACAGCTGGAGATGTCTGCTGGTAAATACCAATTCAGACTCCTATGCTGCTGTCAACTGCCTTCCTAAGAACTGGCAGGTTTTCCAAATGGACTTTGCACATCTACATGTGTAATTTGTAATTAATCCATTGTACAGTGCCATTCACATGCATTTGACCTTCTCTTGCCCCTGGAACAGTCCCATTACGGGGCAGTTGGGAGTACTTCCCTGGTTAGTCTTTCCAATGTAATTGTTTTAGGCTGATCCTCTTTTAAAGACACTTGGGAAAATGTGCCTGGCTGATGAATTACATTTAGTTCTGTGCTTTCAATGGGAGAGGACACATGGGCTTGATTTACTATTTAGCTTTCTTCTCTTTTTCTTCTTCTGCATAACACCACTATGTTTGAGTTCCTATTGCCTGTCCCATCATACCCCACACTAACCCAGATACAAACTACTCTCAAGAATTGATATGAACATTTTTGAAATCAAATTAGGAGATTATTTAATCCCTGTCCCTCCTTTCCAATCTCCTCCGCACCCCCTCCGCCTCACCAGCCTGTCTCTTAGACTGTGGTTTCTGGTTTTGTTTTGAGTCCCATTTAGTTTTATCATTTCAATCTGGGTAACAATTGAATTGAGGCTCTCCATTGGACTTTCATGCACTTACTGATAGGTAAAGCATTTTATTTTCTTAATTTATTTTATTTAATTGCCACACCTCTACATTTTGGCTTCTGATATTATTGAAATGATTCCAATTCTGCCAAAAAATAATTTTACCTTTATAGAAATTTTGGTATATAATTGGGGTGTGATAAACTATACTAACTTGGAATATCATATTTTTTAAAAGTAAAATCAAGTTCTTAACAGTGTAGATTTAATTATTAATATTTTTTCAGCTCCATTTGAAGAATCATGGGATAGAGACACTCCAAATCAGGTATTCCTTCCTTGTCTCTCCTCTTTCCTTCTCCTCTTTTTCTCTCTATTTCTGTGTTCTTCCTTTACCCTTGACTTAGATATGGTTTATTTTTCTAAGCTGAACTCAGTGAATTGACAAGATGGTTGCTAAGTGTGTATTGTCCTGCAGCTGCATGATGGTCTGGGTTCTTCACAGTGTGGAAGGCTTTCCTTCCAGGATTATGTCAGAAGAATTAATCCATTAACTCACAAATTCCAAGTAGGGGGTCACTGTTCAGGTTTCAGACTATCTTACTCTGTCCCTTGGCAGCAGGTATACTGGTTAGCTTTTGTAAACTTGACACAACTGTAGTCATTTGGAAAGAGGAAACTTCACTGAGGAATTGTTCTTACCAGATTATCATGAGGGTTTCTGTGTGAGACATTTTCTTTAATATCTTAATTTCTAAGATTATATTTTGATTACAGCATTTATCCCTTCTCTTTCTTCCCTCCAAACCCTCTTATATAGCCCTCTCACTTCTTATTGTGAGCATATATGTATACATATTTCTTACACGCGTTCGCGACCGGCCAGGAAAGATGCAACAAACCGGAATCTTCTGCGGCAAAGCTTTATTGCTTACATCTTCAGGAGCCAGAGAGCAAGCAAGAGAGCAAGAGCTCTATTGCTTACATCTTTAGGAGCCAGAGCGCAAGAGAGCGAATGGTGAAACCCCGTCCCTTTTAAGGAGAATTATCCTCCGCCTAGGACGTGTCACTCCCTGATTGGCTGCAGCCCATCGGCCGAGTTGTCATCACGGGGAAGGCAGAGCACATGGGGTGGAGAACTACCCTTGGCACATGCGCAGATTATTTGTTTACCACTTAGAACACAGGATGTCAGTGCCATCTTGCAACAGCGAATGTGAGGGCGGCTCCCCACACATATTCACATTGTATTCCTCAGTACTACCTATTAAGTCCATGTAATATTACTTGTATATATGTTGTCAAGGCTGATCCTTCAGCACTAGACAACCAACTGGCATGCTCTTCCTTGAGGAAGACCGAGTCTTGAGCTCCTAGCTTTTGTCAGTTGCCTGTAGTTCTTTGTGTAGGATTGAAGACTTGTAGGGTTTTCCCTGTCCATTTTGGCATTGCAAAGACATTTTCTTGATTAATGATTGATATGGGAGGTGCTCGGCCCACTACAGTAGTGCACCCTGTAAGCAGTTGGTTCTCAGTTGTATAAGTCAGCCATGACGTGATAGTCAGCAGCAGCTTTCCCTCATGATCTCTTCAGTTCCTGCTTTGAATTCCTGCCTTGGCTTACTTTGGTGATGGACTGTAATCTATGATCTGAAATAAACTCATTTTTTTTTCATATTGCCTTTGCTTTTGGTCAGTGTCTTATCACAGCAACAGAAAGCAAGCTAAGGAAATAGGACTCCAAAGTTCAGTTGTTTACATTTCCTTGTGTGAACACTGAACTGCTCTTAACAGAAACTGTCACCCTATCATGCGGTGGGATAGGGATTGGCTGAGGGATGTGTTCAGTAGAGAGCCTGGTGTGGTTTCCCAAGGGTAATCTGCTCCTTTGGATGCTCTTTCCACCCGATCTCTGTTTATATCAGCAAAGACAGAAGTGAAAGGATGGAAAACTGATAGTATTACAAACGGTTTTTGTTTGTAGCAATGCAAATGAGTTTTCTCTGTCAGAGACACAATTGATTTTCTTTCTATAGAAGACAGAACCAGGGACATTATTCTTATATCTGTCAATAGGACTTTTAGGAATTTTCTACCTCTTAGTGAATTGATTTAGCATTCTGAGTGTCTAGACATACCTTTGTTCACATTTTAGGTTGAGTGAGTCAATATTTCATTATTTCTCTCACTTATTAGTGAGTTAAATATGCTCCTTAACAGGTGTTGGTTATTTTTTTTAATAGGGAAGTGATGCTTGTCTTCCTCAAACTATGGTACTTGATAACTCCATACACACGATGTGTGTACTGTATTTCCTTTTTCTCTCCTCCTGTTTTATTTTCTCTTCTTGTCTTCTTCCTCTCTTTTCCTTTTCTTCTCATTTCCATTATTTTTGCTAATTCCTCATTGAAAACAGTGAACTTTCATGTTTCTGCATCTCAGAGTTTACTAACACACCTCACTAAATTACGAATTCTAGTCAATGAGCAAAGAAATGGAACAGCTAAGTCATCAATCCCAAGTCAGTATCCAGGAAGGGACTAGATGGACGATGAACCTTGGTGCTGCCAGCTCTTAAGAGAGTACTTAACTGACATGATCTTTAATATTCTTTTTGTGAACTATGATATAAATGCCTTCATATGTGTAAGACAATATCAGAATCATATAAATAGTTTATTATGTTAGCTTATCTTTAATAACTATTTGTCTTAGTCTCATGCTGCTTCTCTGGTCAGTTATTGATGTAATTTGGGTATATATGTGTATGTTTGGATGTTCAGGGGAATTGTATTGTTATTTTTTGAAATACTTTTTTTTGTATTTCCAATTAGACTATGGAGTATGAGATTTGATTATAGCATTTACAAACTTGATTTGTTTTTGTTAATTCACCCCTCCATTTTACTTTCATCCTTTTGGCCTCCTTTGTAGCCTTCTACCCTCCCCCCCCCCATGAAGCTTCCTGTCTGCTTGCATGTCATGAGGCTTGTATTAAACTGATGTACAGCATTTCTCCTTTTCATAGGCAGTATGAGGGCTTTGGATGAGTTTTCCTCAAGAAAATCTATCTTTTTCCCTAAGCCCAGGACGGGACTGTTTGAGTAAGGATCCTTTGAGGTAGGAATATTACTAGTTAAAACTAGTGTTCTTGAGTTACTTCAGCAAAAGACATGAACAGTGTTTGGGTTTTTGGAGTTTGAACCTTATGTGGTGTCTTATTTGAACCCCTTAATATATTTAGACGAGGGATAGAGAGATAATGAGACAGTTCATTTGGTAAAATGATTGACTCACAGCATGTAGACCAGAGTTTGATTTGCAAAACTCATGTAAAAGGCTGGATGTAGTTGGATGCAGTTGTGTGCAGTTGTAATCTCAGCACTAGGTATACACACACACACACACACACACACACACACACACACATTTAGACTGGGGTCAATTACTCTTGCTTTATTGCAGATCATCACTTACAATATGTGTGTTCAGCCTGTAGGAACCCTTCAGGCTCAGACCTTGCTTGGATGATGTTTCCAGGTCTGGAACTAGGAGCTAAAGAAACATGACTTCTGATATTAATTTTACCCACGTGTGGCCATGTTGCTGAGACTCCAAAACTTGGTAAAAAAAAAAAATAAAAGGTAATATTTGAGCATCTTTTAGCTTTGAAAAATGTGATAGCATCATAATAAAATAGTCAAAGAAAATAAATCACTCCACAGTCATAGTTCCTTGGCATTTTGGGCCACTATACTATGCCTTTGAGGATCCAAGATGAGAGTTTCATTGAAATTCTTCTGGCTTATGCTATCAACCTTCTTTGAATTGCGCTTAGCCAATGTGAAGTGTCTTTGGAAAACACCATCTGGAAAGGAGAATTGTATCCATGAATTTTTAGTAGGAAACCTCAAGAATATCCATAAGGTAGTCTCCTGGTTTCTGGAAGTATAAGTAGCAATAGGGTTTTAATCTAGAATCTGGAATAATTATGCACACATCTGAAGATGGCTTCAATCAGAGAGTACCTGTCAATGATGTTTGGAACAAACACAACCAGAGGCTGACTTAGATATACAACTGCTACGCCAGAGTACTCCTCTTCCTAGTGTCTGATCTTTTGCAAATCAGCTACAGTGGGGAAAACGTAACTCAATAACTGTTTATGGTGATGGTTGTACTGTGACACTTAGTACAAATATAGCTACTGGGAACTTTTGTTTCTTGCACCTGTTCAATTAGGAAAGCCTTTAAGTAAAGACGGTGCAAATTACTGCAGGAACAGAATAACACAAGGGGAAATTGAAGTCTTTCCTGGGAAAGCCCTACTTTTAATCAAGGCTGTAAGTCAAACTGCCATGTAGTACAACAGTTTAAGGAGGGGGAAGTGGGAAAGCCATCTCTGCTATATTGCTCAGGGACTCAATTTTACATCTAAGAGAAATTGTAACTGGAACCTGTCCATGTGTGAGACTTAAACACCAGCCTCATGTGTTGATCTTATTTCCTAACCTAAAAAGAAATCAGCTTGATTGATTTCTCTGCCTTAATGACGATGGAGCTTAATCTTGGATGTCATCTTGACTGGTGTGGAGTCAACTTTTCCATTTATTTGTGTGTGTGAAAATGAAAGTGTGTGTGTGTGTGTATGAATCTATGTGTTTGTGAGTGTCTGTGAATGAAAGTGTGTGTGAGTGTGTATTTGAGAGTGAGCATGTGAGCATGAGTGTTTGAGTGTGTTTGAGTGTGTGTAGCACTGGGAAGTTGAACTCAGAGCCCCATGTAAGCTAGGCAAGCACTGCTGAGCTATACTTGGTACTGAATTTAGGGCTTCAAGGACACATCAGAAAAATGCTCTGCCACTGAGTTAAAGCTTTATCCTCACCCCCTCTATCTTTTGAGACAGGTTTTTATATATCTGACTCTCTCCCTGAACTCTCTATTACTTCCAGGTTGGCCTTGAACTCTTGGTCCTATGGCTTCTACCTTGTGAATATTTGAAATTCAGATCTATATTACTATGTCTTTGTCCCATTTCTTTTGTTTTTAATAACTCACTGGGTAAATAATGATCTTAGCAGATAGCGAACATGTGTAGCAAATCTACAGGCAGTGCTAGAGTTGTACACTTCTCAAAACGAAAGCTTTGTATCAAACAAATCAAGGTGTGGCTTGCTAAGGTTGTATAGCTTAGTGGCAGTGTGCTGCTCTTGGAACTAAGGGCTTGATCCTTAGCACCACAAAAGAAACAAAGCAAACAAAGATGGTTCTCCAGCTTGTTCCTGCATTGGCTTTGAAGATCCCTGAGTTTGGGGAAGAAAGAGTAAAATATATATGCAGAAGACATCCCAGGGAGGAAGGCTGACTCCTGTCTTCAATTGTAAGAACTGTCTCACTATTCCGAGTCTGCATATATTCATCCAGAAAACCAGGATCGTGGTTTTCAAACACACTCTAAGCCCATGGAGAAGGTAATGTGTTTGATGTGGATTATAAGGCTAACTACTGAGTATGCCATTGTCTAACCTGCAGTGACTGTTTGATGAAGCCACTGTGCTAGTTTTTACCACAAATGCTTCGAACCTTACAAGGGAGCTCTTTGAACGAGATGAATCGGTGCATCATACTTCCTGGTTACTAAACTTGTGTGATTCAAGTCTTTAGATGCCCGAGGATTCAGCGGCTCAAGGGAACTGGTGACATCTTACTGCCAAGGTCACATCTTTTAAGTAATAGAATGTCTAAAATGTGCAAAGAGAACAGTCATAGCTGTACTGTTTGCAGAAAAAAAAGTTAAGAAAGTTCAGATGTCTCCATCTAAATTTCCAAGAGTCCCCTGTGAGAAGGAGGACAGGAAAATCAGAGCTACTCTGCCTGGAATCTCAAGAGCGGAGGTGATTAAAGTGAATCTAAGCACCTTTCAAGTTAGGCTGCCACCCGCCACCCTGCGAGGCTGTGATTGTGACCTGCACTGCATCTCAACTTTCAATGTCTCACAGCTTCAAAGGGAACAAACAAATCAGGGTCCTGGTAATTAAAAGTTGTTAATGTCTCCCTTCCTTTCTCTTGTAAATTAAAATGATTTGACATAGGAAGAAGAGAAGACAGAATTTAGTTATTTTGGGTAATTGCAGTGTCAAACTGATCGTTTTCTCAATTTTCTCACAAAATTGCCTAATTGAGAACAACTAAACAGATGGTCCTTTGTTTTTGAGGCTTTCTCTTGCTAGCTCTGTAGCGGCCCCAGACTTACTTCCCATTGCAAAGCAGTACCACTGTAGGACAGGGCTGTTGTCTGAGTGGCAGGATCTGGCCAGCCTGGAAACAGCCTCATGTTCTGCCCACTACTTCCAGAAGAGGGTGCTCGTGACATACCCAAGAGCCAGTCTTCAGTTTTTATAGCAGGTTGTCATAAAACCTTGGCAGAAGTCATTTTCAGCTTAAGGTGGCTAAACCATTTTTGTTTCATAATTACCAGGTAAAATGCATTCTTTCTTAAAGTTTACACTCTGATGCCCCCTCTTTAAGCAAGAATTTCTAGGGCTGGGAGTTATCTCAGTTGATAGTGGGCATGAGGGCTTGAGTTTTACCCCTAGAACCTATGTAAATAAAGTCAGGCACGGAGGTACTCACATCAATACCAGTCCTATGAAGGCTAAGAAAAAAGCAGTGGCCAGGGCTCAATACCCAGCCAGCCTAGGCTGACTGGCTAAGCATCAGGGTAATGAAGAAATGTGTGTCAGAAAATAAGGTGGATGTTTCATGAGTAATGACATCCTAGGTTTATTCTCTGTCCTCCACATCCATAAGCACATACATGCACACATAGAAATGTATGTGCACACACATGTGTGAGAAAAAAACCATTTCTTTATATATTAAGTCAAGAAAGCAGGTAGAGAGCTATGAAGGTGATCATGGCTACACTGCGAGGTGTTCAAACAAGATTCCAAAGTCACTAGGCCACTGGCCATACTTTGCAGTTCTATCTTTGGTAGTGGGAAAGTCCTGAGTCACCCATATGCGGTCAACGGGAAATGGACAGATATTTGCTCTATAGAACAGGAAAAAGCTGACCCACTATGATTGTGCTTGTCACACTAGTTCATGCAGTGTCTCCTTGCCTCTCCCTGTTTATACCCTAGGTAGCCTGCATCATATCTACGCTGCTCCTGAGATCCTGGGCCTCTATGGTTATGCTCGTGTGCATTTAGATGGCTGGGAATCTTTCAGTTCTTACCCAGCTATATCTGTTTCTTCTGGTGTTATCAGTCTTGGTCTTTAACCCTAGTGGTGCATCGGAATTATCTATTGACCTTTATATGAGGCAAATGGCCAGGTTCTATGCTAGCCTTTCTTCCTTTCTTCCTTTCTTTCTTTCTTTCTTTCTTTCTTTCTTTCTTTCTTTCTTTCTTTCTTTCTTTCCTTCCCTCTTTCCCTCTTTCCCTCTTTCCCTCTTTCCCTCTTTCCCTCTTTCCCTCTTTCCCTCTTTCCCTCTTTCCCTCTTTCCCTCTTTCCCTCTTTCCCTCTTTCCCTCTTTCCCTCTTTCTTTCCCTCTTTCTTTCCCTCTTTCCCTCTTTCCCTCTCTCTCTCTCTCTCTCTCTCTCTTTCTTTCTTTCTTTCTTTCTTTCCTTCTTTCCTTCTTTCTCTCTTTCTCTCTTTCTTTCTTGCAATACTGGGGTCTTGAAGAACACATATACACACATGCTCTGAAGCTTCACACGAGGCATTGATATGTATGTCAGAGAACCATGCTCTATTCTGCAGTGGAGAAAATTTACTGAATGTTTTCCCCCTTGACTATCCTTGGTACATAGTTCATTATCCAAGGAGCATCCTAGAGAAGACAAGTCCAGAAGTGCTGTGAAAGTTGGAGAGGGTGAGAGTCCTTTCCAGATGTCGTTCAAGAATTTGTGAAGTTCAATGACCTTTTCCTGTCTTTGGAATGGGGCACACTGCCCTAGAAGCCCGGCCATGGCTTCTGCTTTACATTGCACTGGCTCTGGCCATTCCCTGAATTCTTAAATTTGCAGATATCCTGGTTCTCATCTTACCCCGAGATGCTCATCTTCCCACTGTTTACATTTGTAGGACATGACCGAGCTTGGGTGGATGACTTTGTTGTCAAGGAGGGTAAAATTTTCCTCCAAATCATGTGTTTTCTTCTGGCGTCAGTTCTACTGGGGCACCTGTTGAATGTGTTATTTATTTTTCCAGAGCACAATATTGCATCCTGAGTATTGGCAGCATAGTTAGAGCTTGTGAGAAAATGTCAGAGGTAGTTGTCAAAGATTTCTTAGTGAGTTGCTTTTGGGAAATACGGTTCCTACTCACAGTATAGTAACAGATTAAAAACTTAATAGAAAAAGTAAGTTGGTGAAAGACTTATTAAGTATGTGTCATTACCATCATCCAGAACTCTGAGGGGCTTAGAATTGAACCAGTGTTGTCTAGACAGATGTCTGTCTTATTTGCAGTTCTTACGTCCTCATGAAGTATTGAGTGCATGTGTGTTCTCATTAATGTGTACAAACAGACTGATGGGATTTAATGAGGATGGCTTGGATATGGAAGAATATGGAGAGGAAGAAGTTGTGCACAAAGGCAAAGCCATCAAAGGGCATAGTTTCACTTTAGGACAAATGGGACTGAGTGAGAATGTTCCTTTAACATTTCCCAGAGCTGTTGGGTACTGCAATTGGTTCTGTAAGATCTGAAGGAGATGGAGCTGCGGAGGGGAGACAGTTTGCATTGTCCAAGCTCTTTTGTAGTCATTAGGAATGAATGATCCGGTCCTTTTCTTGGAAAAGCAAAACTATTCCAGATGAAAAATACTGTGAGTCTTCAATCATCTTACCCTGGAGAGTTTTGTATTTTAGAGCTGTTTTGCTCATATGCTTTTCAAAATAACATGAGGTCAGACCCTTGTATTATGAATCAAAATAGAAGCAGCTTAATTCAGTGACAGCTGTTAGTGATTTTGCTCTTCACAGAGTTCTTAGACACTGACCCCGAGGCCGTGTGTCCACCCACTCTACGCCAACTTGTTTTTGCACAGTGATCTCAGTGGGCATGTGGGTGGATGTCACAAAGACATCTTTTCTCCCTTCTTAATTTACATCGGAACACAGCTATCTTTTTTCCTTTAAATGTGGTCTTCTCTTTTGGAAGAGTAAGGGCTAAATCTGTATATTTGCCCAAATAGCAAGCCTAGGAAATGTGGATAAAAGGCACTTTTAGCAGTTATATGTCAAAGAATGATGTTTCAAATATTCATGCCATTTTTTTTTTCCTACTCATTTGCTACTGGACATCATAACGGGGGGTATTTACTCATCTCTGAACTTTCCTTCTTCTTGTCCCTTCTACTTTTTGTTCTAGACAGGCTGGAGTAGAATTTTACTATTTTGTACAACCAAGCCTGCAGTGAAACAATTTTATAATAGAAACACGCACTTCTCTTTAGAAATAATTGTCATCATATTAGACAGCATCCACTTTTGCTATGTCACTTGCGTTTTGGAGGAAGAAGAAAATGTGATTTGAAAGTGTTATTTGAGGAATGTCCCCATGGATGTATGCCAATCATTCCCAAGAAAGGGAGACAGCAGGATGCATTAAGAAGTGGGCTCAGGGCCAGCAAGAAGGCACTTGCCAGGCAAGCCTGTTGACCCAAGTGAGGCCCCCAGAACCAATATAAAGGTGGAAAAGATGAACCAGCTCCACAAAAGTTACCTTCTGAGCTCCACAGGCACACTGTAGCATGCTAACCTCTCATCACATGTGCATACGCGCGCGCACACACACACACACGCACACAGAAAGAGAGAGAGTAATAATTAACAATTAATAATATTCAAAATATTAAGAAGTGGGCTCAGAAGTCAGAGTTCTTGGGTTCATATCGTTTTTAAAAAATTTATTTCTTTTAATAGCTGAGTAGTATTCCATTGTGTAAATGAATCACTTTTTTTGTATTCATTCTTCAGTTGATGGACATCTGGGTTGCTTCTAGCTGCTGGCCCTTATGAATAAGGCTGCTATCAACATAGTGGAGCATGTGTCCTAGTTATATGGTGGAGCATCTTTCAGGTATATGACCAGGAGTGGTATAGCTGGCTGGGTCTTTACGTAGAACTATTTCTAATTTTCTGAGAAACTGCCAGATTGATTTCCAGAGCGGTTATATAAGTTTGCAATCTTACCAGCAATGGAGGAGTATCCCTCTTTCTTCACATCCTAGCCAGCATGTTCTGTCGATTGAATTTTTGATTTTAGCCATTCTGACTGGAGTGAGGTGGAATCTCAGGGTTGTTTTGATTTAAATTTTCCTAATGACTAAGGATGTTGACCATTTCTTAGATGCTTCTTGGTCGTTTGAGATTTCTCTGTTGAAAATTCTCTGTTTAGCTCTGTGCCCCATTTTTAATTGGGTTATTTGATTTTTTTGGAATCTAACTTTTTGAGTTCTTTTTCTATTTTGGATGTTAGCTGTTTGTCAGATGCAGGGTTGGTTAATCAATCAATCAATCAATCAATCAATCAGTCAGTCAGTCAGTAGGATGTCTTTTTGTCCTACTGACAGTGTCCTTTGCCTTACAGAACTTTTTCAGCTTCATGAGGTCCCATTTATCAATTGTTGATCTTAGATCTTGAGCTATTGGTGTTCTGTTCAGGACAGGGGATATGAGACCTGAAGAGACAACCTTCAGTAGCCAGACAGGACACCCTAGTGGAGGGGTGGGACACCAATTTACTTACAAAACTTTTGACCCCAAATTGGTCCTGTCTAACAGAAATGCAGGGACAAAAATGGAGCGGAGACTGAATGAATGGCTGACAATTGACAAGCCCAACTTGAGACCCATTCCATGGACTGGCACCAATTCCTGATACTATTATTAATGCCATGTTATGCTTGTAGACTGGAGCCTAGCATGGTTGTCCTCTGAGAAGTTCTACCCATCAGCTGACCGTGACAGATGCAGATATCTACAGCCAACCATTGAATGGAGGTCAGGACCCATATGGAAGAGTTAGGGGAAGGAATGAAGACCCTAAAGGCAATGGCAATCCCACAGGAAGACCAAGTGTCAATTAACTTGGACCCCTGGGAGCCAGCGACTAAAGAGCATATATTGGCTGGTCTGAGGCCACCAGCACATATGTAGCAGAGGGCTGCCTTGTCTGGCCTCAGTGGGAGAGGATGTACCTAATTCTGCAGCAACTTGATGCACCAGGGTAGGGGTATACCAGGAGGGACACCCTTTCAAAGGTGAAGGTGAGGAAGGAGGAACCCTGTGAGGGGGGACCAGGAGAGGGGCAATATTGGAGATGTAAACACATAAATTTAAAAAATATTTATTTATTTTCTATCCCAATACTCCCTCATGCATATCCTCTCCTCCCTGTATGACCCATGCAGATTCTCCCCCTATTCTTCTCCTTTGTTCTCCCTTGAGAAGGGCGGAGTCCCCCTCTGGGTATCACCCCTACCCACCAACTGCAGGACTAGGTGTATCCTCTTTGGATTCATATCTTAAACGTATCAATTCCTAGCTTGATATGTAGACTCAGTTTTCCATATATATTTTTTAATGTTAGGTTTTTTTTAAAGGTAGGATTTCTTGTTGCTCTGAATGTCCTCAAACTCATGATGTAGCTGAGGAGATCACTAAACTGGTGATCCTTTTGCTTCTGTCTGCAAGTTCTGGGATTGTAGATCAAGATTAAGCTGGAGATCAAACTCAGGGCTTCCCACACTCTAGACGGTACTCCACCAGCTGAACTACCTCAGGAGCCTTAACCTCTTCATCTTAGCTATAGCAAAAATGGTCTCCAAATTATAGTACTGTATTTTACATACTTTGGATGCTATTCAGATGAATGTGCTCCCAATTGTTGGCGAACCTATGTTTGTTTCTCCCAGGAATCTACAGGGCGATAGTTAAGCTTTAAGTATGCCTTGTGGTATCAGGCAACTGTTGGGATTGCTCATGCATCTCTGAAGCTTCTGGTTGTATAAGCAGTCCTGGAAAAGGAAGAAGTGTATCCTGCTGAAAACACCGTCATTTCTATGCTATTGTCTGACCTTAAGTGGTTTCTGTAGGATAAGAAGAACTCTACACATTTTCCATCAGGAGAAACATCTCAGCATAAATTTCACAGCGTATTTCCCGTTGAGATATTCCATTTCAGTCACCTGAAAGTTCACATTTTTCCTTATCACAGGAAGTTCAGGTCAGTTTATGGAAAAACTGCTATAGCAAAGTAAATGATTTGGAAGGAAAAAGTCTAACCTCCTCTGAATTGCACTTACAACACCATGATAAAAATAATTGCTGCCGGATTCCTTTTTGTGCTCTCTCTCTCTCTCTCTCTCTCTCTCTCTCTCTCTCTCTCTCTCTCTTCCCACCCCCCTTCCTCCTCTCTGAACAACCTACTGACTGGTGATGTCTTAGGTAGAAGAAACCTTTGGGTCTATTTAAATTCAAATCTCTCTTTTACAGATGAGGAAATGGAAGCTCCAAGTGATCATGTGACACTTCACGTTAAGATCAGAATCAAAGTTTGATTTGGAACATGACCCTATGATCATTATTTTCCTCCTCTTCCTCCTCCTCTTCCTTTTCTTCTTACTTCCCTCTCTTCTTTACCTTTCCCCCTCTTCATGTGTAAACTGTTCAGAGCACATTTCTGATTGAAGAGGAGAAAAACTATTAGGAACATAGCCAGGAGTCTGATCACCCCCACCCCTCACCCCCAGACATGTCGTCCCAAGCTGAGCTCAACTGCAATACCTTCTTTCTTCAGGCTGCAGAGTGCTAGAACTACAAGTGTGCAGCCCCACCCCTGATGGATGAATATTCTTCCAAAATGTGAGAATGAAGACATTTAGAAGTGTGTATGTGTGTGTGTTTGTGTACATGTGTGTGCACACACTTGCCTGTGCATAAAGGCTTGAAGTAGATGTCTTCAGTCACTTTCTACTTTTTTGTTTGTATGTTTGTTTTTTATACAGGGTCTCTCACTGAACCTAGAGCTCTACTTCAACTAACTGGGTTGGCCAATGATCCCCTGAGAGTCCTTTTTTTGTCCCTGCCCCATGTACTAGGATGCACATGTGTCTTTTACTCAGGGTCTCACGTTTGTCCACTAAGCACTCTGTTTACTGGGTCATTTCCACAGTCCCCAGATGCAAGCATCTTGAAGAAGGAGCTTCTGCTTGTTTGACAAACTGAAAATAAAGTCACACTAGGGAAAGTTTTGAAAGTCACTGAGTGCTCCCCAAGACCCTCCACAGAGAGTTCTGAAGAGGTTATTCAGTGCTTGACTGTGAAAGATTTCTTTGTAGATAAGGAAAGAATGTTTTCCGTCTTGAAATTAATTAGCTCTAAGTACAGAAGCCACTTGGGGATGGAGACAACACATCTTTCCCTTTTCTTCTAGGGGCTATCAAGACCAGGCAGGTAAGAGTCATGCTTAGCTGTGTAACTCAACTTTTATGCCACTTATATCATCCTGGAAGAAAATAAAATCCTGAAATAACACTTTTTTTTTAATCATTAAAGAAACCTAGGAAAAGAATATCTAGGAGTAGACTCCTCACAACTGATCTCTAAAATAGGTTGGTTGAGTTCAGTGAATCACAGCTTGCATCCCAGCAAGGATCACGGCATTCCAGATACCTAGGCAAGGCACTGATGTTGAAAGAGTTTTAGAAAAACTGGGTCAGAAGCAACTGAGACTTGAAGAAGAAAGGACTATCAAATCACCTGTTTGAGGGTCTGGTTCAAGAGCTTTCAGTACAGCAAGTGTTGTGTGGTTTTTTTTTTTTTTTTTTTTCTCACAGTGACAATCAGGTTACAGGAAAAATCTCCAGAGATGTCAGCATTTCCACTCCACTCTCCACATCCAGATATTTTTTTTCTTGAATGTGAGTTCTATGTATTAAATTCTGATTTTTATACTTTCCCAACAAGCACTTTCCCGACTGTGCTATCTCCCAAGCCATTTATAACATTCTTTGTGCAATAAACTAGTACACCTAAATAGAATATTTCACTTCATTCTGGCCAGTACCTGGCCTTGAGTGGGTTTTTCTGGGAACTTACAAATTCAGTTATTTGTTTAGAGCTCTGAGAGTTTCTGTTTTTGAGACTGGTACCTGAAGTAGGGGGCAGATTCTGAGCTGAAAACTTAACCTGTAAATCTGCCTTAATTTGATTGGAAATATAGGATATTCAGCTGTTTCCAGGGATGTGGAAGGTTGGTTGATGAGAGGAAAAGATTCCCACATATTTGGCACCATGTGTCTGACATCCTGCTCTTTCGTTAGGCGACTTTTTCTGCTTGGGTTGGTATAATCTTTACATTCACTAAGAAGGTTTAGAATTAAGACTAGAGTACATTTAAAAAGAAACCATAGTATCAGTAATTTTTTTCGTTGTTAGGAAAGATTTGTTTATATTTCATATTCTGAGAAATTATAATATTTGAAAGAATCTGACACACAGAACATCCAGGGGATTCAACTCATGGTTTGAAATTAAGACGTGCATTTGCAAAATTAAATTAGACTTGTTATTTTAAATTGATTGACATAAGATCACTAGGTAACATTCATGCACAAGGCTGGGATGTTTGGGGAAGCCTGAAAACCACTGCATTTATAAGTTTAGCTTATTAAAATAATTTTACCTGTGAAATACATGGGAATATTTGTTCATAAGTGAACCCACTAAAGTGAAGAAATGCTAAGACTGATAAGCAAAATTAATAAATACAATTTGTAATACTCTTGAGTATTTAATTAATTGAGTTTTGAACGCCCACATAATTATAACTGCTAAAATTTTGCACTTACTTGCATAATGAAATAACATAAATCCAACAAATTAAAATAACATTCAATAATATAAAAACTAAACTAAAACATAACAACTCAAGGAAGATAAACTTGTCTGACTGTTTTCTCTCTCTTTTGAGGGCACAGAGAGGCTCATTATGATATTAGCTACAATCACTTAAAATACAAAGTAACTTTTGTTTAAGAATGAATAGTTTTCTTTATCATTTTTCAAGCTATTCTGATTGCTCTAATCATAAATTGATCTTTGTAATTTACTTACATAGGCAAAAATAACTTTAATATAACTTTTAACCCAACAGAAAATCTGTAATATGCATCTTATATTATCAGAAGGAAATAAAATAGAAAGATAAATTTTGGCCATGACTTTATAAGCAACCAGTATTCTTGAAACAGAACATATAGACAAATGAGTTTCTGAGTACATGCATTTTGGGCCTTCTACTGGCCCAGTGCATAATTGCTAGCTGGTATCATTGCATTCTGCCTCTGTTTTCAAATCACTCTATCTTTGCCTAAATAAAAATCAGGTGTTGGGGATTTAAGAAGTCTGAATGGTTGAACAACAATATTATGTCACAGGAGAAAAGAGGTGGCTGACACACTCTCTCTCGTATTTAGTTGGCCATTAATTTCCCCTTTCTCCTAGAAAAAGAGTGGGAATTAATTCATTGTTTCCTAAAGATTTTTAACTTGTTAAACATGGTTCTATGGCCTTAATTTCGTAAACCTTTATAACCACAACTTCTGAATCCGTCTTGCTGAAATATCTTCTTTCCCTAAAGTAATTCACATTTTTCTTTATTTCATATGAATTGCAAATATCTTTCCAAGAAGAAATTTGGGCATGAGTGTAAAATAACTTCTCATGGCTCTCATTTACTTCTTCTTTAGAGGTTTAGTTGTTTGTTTGTTTGTTTTTTTTGTCAAATGGATAAAAATAGGGGATGTTTTTCAAGTCAAAAAGCAAAACAAGTTCTGGCCCACTGCAGCACTGTGGTCCCTGGCCCGGGGAGTCTGCGGACACCTGCAAGGACCCACACAGGATCGGCCACGGGATCCTAAGAACTCTGGTGAGTGGAACACAGCGCCTGCTCCAATCCAATCGTGCGGGACCTGAGACTGCATTAATTAAGGAATCAGATAACCCAGCCTGATCCAGGGCACAAGTTCATTCCAATCCACTGCAGTACCAGGGTCCCTGGCCTGGGGTCTCTGGACACCCGCAAGGACCCACACAGGACCCTCCACGGGATCTTAAAACCTATGGTGAGTGGAATACAACTTCTGCCAGGAGGCAGGTTCAAACACCAAATATCTGGGCACCTTCCCTGAAAGAGGAGAGCTTGCCTGCAGAGAGTACGCTGACCACTGAAACTAAGGATAGAGCTAGTCTCCCAGGTCTGCTGATAGAGCATAACAGAATCACCTGAGGAACAAGCTCTAACTAGAGACAACTATAACAACTAGCTCCAGAGAATACCAGATGGCGAAAGGCAAACGTAAGAATCCTACTAACAGAAATCAAGACCACTCACCATCATCAGAACGCAGCACTCCCACCCCACCTAGTCCTGGGCACCCCAACACAACCGAAAAGCTAGACCTGGATTTAAAGGCATATCTCATGATGATGGTAGAGGACATCAAGAAGGACTTTAATAACTCACTTAAAGAAATACAGGAGAACACTGCTAAAGAGTTACAAGTCCTTAAAGAAAAACAGGAAAACACAACCAAACAGGTAGAAGTCCTTATAGAAAAACAGGAAAACACATCCAAACAGGTGATGGAAATGAACAAAACCATATTAGAACTAAAAAGGGAAGTAGACACAATAAAGAAAACCCAAAGTGAGGCAATGCTGGAGATAGAAACCCTAGGAAAGAAATCTGGAATCATAGACACAAGCATCAGCCACAGGATGCAAGAGATGGAAGAGAGAATCTCAGGTGCAGAAGATTCCATAGAGAACATCGGCACAACAATCAAAGAAAATGGAAAATGCAAAAAGATCATAACTCAAAACATCCAGGAAATCCAGGACACAATGAGAAGACCAAACCTACGGATAATAGGAGTGAATGAGAATGAAGATTTTCAACTCAAAGGACCAGCAAACATCTTCAACAAAATTATTGAAGAAAACTTCCCAAATTTAAAGAAAGAGATGCCCATGAACATACAAGAAGCCTACAGAACTCCAAATAGACTGGACCAGAAAAGAAATTCCTCCCGACACATAATAATCAGAACAACAAATGCACTAAATAAAGAGAGAATATTAAAAGCAGTAAGGAAAAATGGTCAAGTAACATATAAAGGCAGGCCTATCAGAGTTATACCAGACTTTTCACCAGAGACTATGAAAGCCAGAAGAGCCTGGACAGATGTAGTACAGACACTAAGAGAACACAAATGCCAGCCCAGGCTACTATACCCGGCCAAACTCTCAATTACCATAGATGGAGAAACCAAAGTATTCCATGACAAAACCAAATTCACACATTATCTTTCCATGAATTTAGCCCTTCAAAGGATAATAACAGAAAAAAACCAATACAAGGACGGAACTCACGCCCTAGAAAAAGCAAGAAAGTAATCCCTCAACAAACCTAAAAGAAGACAGCCACAAGAACAGAATGCCAACTCTAACAACAAAAATAAAAGGAAGCAACAATTACTTTTCCTTAATATCTCTTAATATCAATGGACTCAATTCCCCAATAAAAAGACATAGACTAACAGACTGGCTACACAAACAGGACCCAACATTCTGCTGCTTACAGGAAGCCCATCTCAGGGAAAAAGACAGACACTACCTCAGCGTGAAAGGCTGGAAAACAATTTTCCAAGCAAATGGTCTGAAGAAACAAGCTGGAGTAGCCATTCTAATATCGAATAAAATCGACTTCCAACCCAAAGTTATCAAAAAAGACAAGGAGGGACACTTCATACTCATCAAAGGTAAAATCCTCCAAGAGGAACTCTCAATTCTGAATATCTACGCTCCAAATGCAAGGGCAGCCACATTCATTAAAGACACTTTAGTAAAGCTCAAAGCACACATTGCACCTCACACAATAATAGTGGGAGACTTCAACACACCACTTTCATCAATGGACAGATCGTGGAAACAGAAACTAAACAGGGACACAGTGAAACTAACAGAAGTTATGAAATAAATGGATCTGACAGATATCTACAGAACATTTTATCCTAAAACAAAAGGATATACCTTCTTCTCATCACCTCACAGGACCTTCTCCAAAATTGACCATATAATTGGCCACAAAACAGGCCTCAACAGATACAAAAATATTGAAATTGTCCCATGTATCCTATCAGACCACCATGGCCTAAGGCTGATTTTCAATAACAACATAAATAATGGAAAGCCAACATTCACGTGGAAACTGAACAACACTCTTCTCAATGATACCTTGGTCAAGGAAGGAATAAAGAAAGAAATTAAAGACTTTTTAGAGTTTAATGAAAATGAAGCCACAACGTACCCAAACCTATGGGACACAATGAAAGCATTTCTAACTTCAAGTCTCTGAAGAAAGAAATTAAAGAAGATCTCAGAAGATGGAAAGATCTCCCATGCTCATGGATTGGCAGGATCAACATTGTAAAAATGGCTATCTTGCCAAAAGCAATCTACAGATTCAATGCAATCCCGATCAAAATTCCAACTCAATTCTTCAACGAATTAGAAAGAGCAATCTGCAAATTCATCTGGAATAACAAAAAACCTAGGATAGCAAAAACTCTTCTCAAGGACAAAAGTACCTCTGGTGGAATTACCATGCCTGACCTAAAGCTTTACTACAGAGCAATTGTGATAAAAACTGCATGGTACTGGTATAGTGGACAGACAAGTAGACCAATGGAATAGAATTGAAGACCCAGAAATGAACCCACACACCTATGGTCACTTGATCTTCGACAACAGAGCTAAAACCATCCAGTGGAAGAAAGACAGCATTTTCAAGAAATGGTGCTGGCACAACTGGTTGTTATCATGTAGAAGAATGTGAATCGATCCATTCCTATCTCCTTGTACTAAGGTCAAATCTAAGTGGATCAAGGAACTTCACATAAAACCAGAGACACTGAAACTTGTAGAGGAGAAAGTGGGGAAAAGCCTTGAAGATATGGGCACAGGGGAAAAATTCCTGAATAGAACAGCAATGGCTTGTGCTGTAAGATCGATAATTGACAAATGGGACCTCATGAAACTGCAAAGCTTCTGCAAGTCAAAAGACAACATCAATAAGACAAAAAGGCCACCAACAGATTGGGAAAGGATCTTTACCTATCCTAAATCAGATAGGGGACTAATATCCAATATATATATATATATATATATATAAAGAACTCAAGAGGGTGGACTCCAGAAAATCAAATAGCCCCCTTAAAAATGGGGCTCAGAGCTAAACAACGAATTCTCACCCGAGGAATACTGAATGGCTTAGAAGCACCTGAAAAAAATATCCACATCCTTAATCATCAGAGAAATGTAAATCAAAACAACCCTAAGATTCCATCTCACACCAGTCAGAATGGCTAAGATCAAAAATTTAGGTTACAGCAGATGCTGGCGAGGATGTGGAGAAAGAGGAACACTCCTCCACTGTTGGTGGGATTGCAAGCTTGTACAACCACTCTGGAAATCAGTCTGGCGGTTCCTCAGAAAATTGGACACAGTACTACCGGAGGATCCAGCAATACCTCTCCTGGGCATATATCCAGAAGATGTCCCAACTGGTAAGAAGGACACATGCTCCACTATGTTCATAGCAGCCTTATTTATAATAGCCAGAAGCTGGAAAGAACCCAGATGCCCCTCAACAGAGGAATGGATACAAAAAATGTGGTACATTTACACAATGGAATACTACTCAGCTATTAAAAAGAATGAATTTATGAAATTCCTAGGCAAATGGTTGGACCTGGAGGGCATCATCCTGAGTGAGGTAACACAATCACAAAAGAACTCAAATAATATGTACTCACTGATAAGTGGATATTAGCCCAGAAACTTAGTATAGTGAGTAATAAGGTACAATTTGCAAAACACATGAAACTTAAGAAGAATGAAGACCAAAGTGTGGACACTTTGCCCCTTCGTAGAATTGGGAACAAAACACCCATGGAAGGAGTTACAGAGACAAAGTTTGGAGCTGAGACAAAAGGATGGACCATCAAGAGACTGCCATATCCAGGGATCCATCCCATAATTAGCCTCCAAATGATGACACCATTGCATACACTAGCAAGCGTTTGTTGCAAGGACCGTGATATAGCTGTGTCTTGTGAGACTAGGCCGGGGCCTAGCAAACACATAAGTGGATGCTCACAGTCAACTATTGGATGGATCACAGGGCCCCCAATGGAGGAGCTAGAGAAAGTATATAAGGAGCTAAAGAGATCTTCAACCTTGTAGGTGCAACAGTATGGACTAACCAGTACCCTGGAGCTCTTGACTCTAGCTGCATATGTATCAAAAGATGGCCTAGTCGGCCATCACTGGAAAGAGAGGTCCACTGGATAGGCAAACTTTATATACCCAAATCCAGGGGAAAGCCAGGGCCAAAAAATGGCAATGGGTGGGTAGGGGCGTTGGGGGGGGGGTGTGGAAGACTTTTGGGATAGCACTGGAAATGTAATTGAGGAAAATACGTAATTAAAAAAACAAGCAAAACAAACAAATACATGGAGAGACTTTGCTTGTAGGTGTTTTTCTTCTTTAAAATACATTTATTCTCTTGTTTAACACTTCTTACCCCATACTCTTCTTGACTGTGATGATTTTGTGCTATTGGGACCCTAGGAAGGTTGCAGGAATTGGCTCACATGCAGGATGCTCTCCCACCTGTGCACAAGGGGATTTGCAAGAAAACTTCCATTACCATGAAAAACACTGGGCTCATGGTAGTGTCACCAAAAACCAAGAGGAAGTTGTTGGAGTATTTTTAATAAGTACTAATTTCACAACACATGAGTTGAAGTTTTCTTCTATGCATTCTCCATTTTTCTTCCCATTTATGCTTACTCTTAGGTCTCCTGCCTACTTCTGTTTGTGGTGAGTTAGATGTTAGCTTCTTCCTGCCCTATAGCTTCCTCACCTGGTTTGCTCCCAGACTCATTTTCTGGTATCTGCCTTGCTCTGAAGTCACAGTTTTGCCTGGAGCACTTAAAATTTCTTCTCCCTCATCTCTGCTCTAGGCAGTGTTTTCTTTAAGCCTCAAATAATGACCTGCAGTCACCCATTGTGCAGATTCCCTAAATTTTATACTCCTGGTGTCTGGCAGCATTTGCGTGATTTTGTTCCCTCTCCATAGCTAGGGTAGTAAAGTCATGTGATTTTGGTAACATCTGGACTATTTCATTACTGGTTACTTTCTTATTTTCTTCTCCATTCATATAGCCAATGTCTGTCACTGTGTTACCTCTTGAAATACCTAGACCAGCTTCTGTTTTCTAAACTAGGTACCCTGGTTCTGCAGAACAGAGCTCCCCAAGACAAATCCCCTGTTGGCATTAAATTATTCTTATTATTGTAAGATATCTGGGAGGCTACATGACCCTCTGTCTATCAGGGGGCGAGGATTTAAAGGCATCTTAGTGCAGACTTTAAAAGACTGGGTAAGAAAGAATGGGAAGGATATTACTCCTGCCATTTAATGGGAATAAGTGAAACTGAGAAGAGGAAACATTTCATCATGTCAGTTAATATCTTTCGCATAACTATTTATAGACTAATATTCTAGTTGGCACAACTGTGGTAACACACACACATAGACACACATGCACACAAAAGGTTTATAAACAAATACAATTATATTTAGGTAAGTATTGATAAGTATTATGAAGATTAGAGTACATGGTAAATGATTAAGGCGTGTCACAGCTTAGAACATGAATCTCTCCTGGAGGTTTGGTCCTCAGAGGGCTGTTCTTGGGAGATAATGAATTTTCAATAGGTCAGGCCTAATCTAATGAACTATTGTCATTGAGACTGCATGCTTGAAAGGAATAGTGGGATTCTGTCTTCTTGCAAAAAGCAGAAAAGGTTTTTTTTGTTTGTTTGTTTTTCAGCTGTCATGGGTAGAGTTTTTTTCTACCATGTGCTGTCACTGTGATATGCTGCTGCCTTGTCGCAGACTCAGGAATAATAAGACCGAATGATCATGGGCCGAATCCCTTGAAACTGTAAGTCAATATCTATCAAGTGCTTATTTCAGTAAGCTGATGAGCATAGGAAGTTTGGTGATGGCTCTTTTTAATGTGACCCAAGGGAGTTTCCTCTGGAAAGTCATATTTTCAGACAGACAATTAATTCACTGGTTAGGAGGTCTCTCTGGTCACTGTTATTACCCCAAATGACTCAGAAGTGAATGACTAACACTGGCAGTATTAGGTAGTTACCTCTGTGTCCAGGGTGACCAGGCGCAGTCTTGAGGATGGCATTATTTCCATTCTCTTAGGGATGTGTTTGGTTGCAAGAAACAAACAGCTGAGGCAAGTAACTAGACATGTAGATGGAGTATCAGAGACTAGGAAAATGACTGAGTTTTCTCTCTTAGGAAGACCTCCAGCCCTGAGCTCCTAACCCTCTCTTCTGTCCAACTAATGTGCTTTCCTGCTACCCCATGACTGTAAGACACCTGGTCACTCTAGGGCATCCCTTCATGTTCAAGAGAGAGATGAGAGAAGTTTCTGAACACTGACTGTATCAGAAAGAGTTCTTGAAATTTGCCATCCAAACCTTGGATAAGGTTCATGGCGAACTATGATGTCTCATTATCTCTATGTTCTAAGGGAAAGTGAGAGGAGAGGAATGCACTCTCGGAGCCTCCATAAGGTAGAGAGACAAGGAAGGTGGTGTGAGGTCAGACACTCAGGTCTCTAGTACATTACTAGTGTCCCAGGATTCTGTGCTGTACAGTGAAAACCACTCACACTTTAAAATTTGTGTGCATGAACCCAAGTGAAACTTTCTAATAGCTGATTTTTATCAATGCAAATGATCATCAGCTTCACTTATCCTGAAGCAAGAGTCACAGAGATAATACTCTAAGAGGATGGGCAAGGACAATTCATTTCATGATGTTGGTGTTCGAGTCATTTTGACTCAGGATAACGCCTCAAAAAGTTGTCATGTCCCAAGGAATGTTGTTTTAGAATATGATTTGTGAATTGATATAGAATATGTCAAAAGACATTATATAAATCAAAGAAAAGTGGAAAAAGTGAATTATACAGACCATTTAAGTTGAGTTACTTGGAAATTACTTTGGACACTTGAGTAAAGAGAATTTTTGGAGAGCAGAGAAGAGTTTCCAGGATGAACGTGGCATAAATGTGCACTATCTGTGCTCAGAGAGAGTTAATGCCCACCAGGCCCTTCGAGGCTTTAAAAACATCAAAATTACTGGATTATTTCTGTTTTAGACATAGTGGACTTGGACATGACCCTTCATAGAACTAACTAGGGTCACAGGTATCAGGAGGTAACCTGTGGGTTGTTTTACATTGTCCCATCTTTATTTAGTCATGCACTTGATGGGGTAACATTATCTGTTGTAGGATATTTGATAACAATGTGAACCCCAAGACTGTGTTTCCTGGAAAAAACTGTTTCTAGTTGTGGTGTGCCTCATCCCTAGCATATACCTTTAATCCATGAGTTTTCTGCCTATTGTAAACAGCATTAAATAAAATCAACAGTAGGTATCAACAAGAGGTGGAACAAGCAATCAGTTTGCTAGGGATTGAACAAAGGAAAAACCAGATACTCCTGAGAGTGGCAGGAAGTCACAAGGACAGATAGAGAGACACACAGGGAATATAGAGGAGGAACACTCAGTTTGAGGAGTTGTGAGATAGTTTGGAGAAGGAGAATTTTCCTTTTCTTTTTGGGGCAGCTGCGGAGGAAAGTCAGCTGAGTGCTTTCTCTGTCTCTTTGAGCTGACAGGCTTTCACCTCAGCATCTGGCTCCCAAGTCATCATTGGTAAAATTGAATGATTGAGATTTTGTTAAAAACAAATGCCTTTGCAAGAAATGTTTGACTTTTAAAATACATTTCTAAATTTTGTGTGTGCGTGTGTATCTGTCTGTGTGTGTGTATGTGTGTGTGTGTGTATGAGAGAGAGAGAGAGAGAGAGAGAGAGAGAGAGAGAGAGAGAGAGAGAGAGGGAGAGGGAGGGAGAGGGAGGGAGAGAGAGAGAGAGAATGTGTGGCTCTAGTATGGCACATGTGTGGAGGTCAGAGCAGATCTTACCAAATTGCTTCTCTCCTTTCACCATGTGAACTGAACTCAGGTTATCAGGGATGGTAGTCAACATCTTTACCCATTGATCTATCTCACTGGCCCAAGCAGTATTTGTCTAAGTGTCTTCAGAAACTCTCTCGTGGCACATGATAGTCATGGATGGTCAACTCAGATGGATGGGAGCGTTTATTCCTGTGACTGTTTATGTTGCTCCGGGCTTGGAAGGACACATACTTTTTTTTTTTTTTTGAATGGCTGATGAGAGTCAGTCTCAGCCCTTGCTACTTATAACTTTCCAGACAGTTCCAGTAATGTTCTTATTAAAAGACTTGGAGTGACAGTTTTTGAAAGACAATGAAAGCAAACTGTACAAATGATCATTTTTCTGGGCTTAAAATCTCCACTTGCCAGAGCTCTCTTAGAAGAAGCCTATGTCTGTCTTCTTTCATGCTATTTGTTCACGGTGTCTAGTCCCCTTATTTCTTCCCATATAAGGGAGATCCTTCTTACAGTTTTGAGTCTTAATATAAATAATATAAGAGCATGTTTGAAAGCCTAGCGCCAGGCGCTTCTGGGTTGCATGTCTTCTTAAGTTTCAGGGCAGTTTGGCAGCTTTCTGCAGAGCCTTATCTCACAGGCCAAAAAGAAGAGCTGTTCACAATAGCAGCTTCTCTTCTCATCTGTGTGTGCACGCTGCGCAGGGAAAGTTCAGCCATCCTGCTTCAAATGGTATCTTTCAAAGGCACGGATTAAAAAAAAAAAAGAGGGAGGGGAAGAAAAGGAAACAAATATTGAGCTATTACAAAGAGTTTTTTTTTTTTTAAAGCAAGACATGTTTATTAAGCAGACTTTATTCTCCCCAACATACTCAAAGACATCTGATTAAACCATGCCAGGGAAATTGTCAAAGCTTTTCTTCTCCCCATCTGTTCAGGAGAGATAAAGTGTTTTCTTGGCCGATTTTTATCATCTCTTAGGCTCTATACTCAGGGAGAGACTGACAGTTTATCACATGAAGCAGGAGTACCAAACACACAGAATCCAGATCAGAAGCAAACTTCAGGATGCGAAGGCTACAGTTGGAACTTTGTGGTATGTGGCAGCTGCGGCTGGCAATCAGAAGCACATAGGATAATTGGGGCTGATGGCAGGGACAAATCAGGGACATTGGTTAAGAACATATGTCTTGTCTCAAGTGGCTATACCAGCTTTCCAGGCTTCCAGGGTAACACGCATGGCTTTGGTGTGCAGGGTCACTTGTGCTGTGTCCCTTTCAGCCTATCAGCAGGACAGAGATCACTGTCACCAGGGCTGGGGCAAAAAAACACTCCCACTGTTCAGTCCTATTTGTCTAACAGGCTACACTTTCCCTGACCTGCAATAACATACAGGATTTATACAAGCTTCTCTCCCTTAGGGCTCAGGTAACCTCTGTACATATAGTCTTTCAAATTTTCATAGATCTCGTCTGGACACTATAGAACAGATTAGGTTATTTGGGGGGGGGGGTTCCCTCATTGCTGATCTTTCCACAGATGCCATTTTCAGTAAGTGACGTATTCAGTTCCACTATGGGTCACCTCCTTCTGTGCTAATCACATTGTGTCCGTTTCCTTCACCATACACTCACGCTGCTATTTTCTTAGATATTCATTTTGCTCTTCCTGATATTTAGAATTCGATTCTCATTAGTTTGGTTTGCTGAGCCCAAGGAATGCCTTACTACAACTTGTAAATTACAGATGGGAATCAAGCCACTGTGGAAATGTAAGGTCATCTCCCCAACTCAATGCCATTCAAGTGCAGCTGCAAAATTCTTTTCTGTACAAGAAAAACATATTCTCATGTGCCAGAGATTAGTATGGGGGCCATCTTTGATGCTATTGTTCTGTCTGATGTGATTGAAAATCACAAATGAGGTCAAAATGAAAGCAAAGAAAGTTTTCTTTGAGTGCTGAATAGAGTTAGAAATTGAGATGTGAAATGTAATAAAGACACAGAAGGAGGGCTGTGATGAGGTGAGAGAGGATGGGTGCTCCTTTAACAAAAGTCAAAAGGGAAATATGTTGTTTGGCCATTTTTTTGGACACGCAAGTGTTCAGTGAGCCCATGGGGGTAAAGCAATGTGCATAAGAGTGGGTGAAAATTTTATAAGTCCATTGAGATAGCCATACCAAGTAGATGGAACCAGAAAAAAATTCTGAGTGAGGTATCCCAGATGCAGAAAGATAAGTATGGCATGTATTTGCTTTTATGTGAGATTAGTTGTAAGGCAATGATAACCAAGCTACAATCTGTAGAGTCACAGAGACTAGGTATAGAATAAGAGATTTAGGGAGGAAGATAGCTCTTATAAGGGAAGGGAAATAGAATAAATTATTATAGATTGATGGGGTTGGTGTAAAAATAGAGGATCAAGTTGGGAGGGAGAAGGTGAAGGGGATATATAGGGATAAACAGTTAAAAGGGCAATTTGAGGGGTAGTGTGGAAACCTAATACAGTAGAAGTGCCCTAAAAGCTTTCCATATACATATATAAAAGTAGTCTAAATGAAATTATCAAATAATGAGGGAAACAGAGTTCAAACTTACCTTCTCTTGTCCTAAAATCTTTCCATATACATATATAAAAGTAATTTAAATGAATTATCAAATAATGAGGGAAACAGAGTTCCAACTGACTTTCTCTTGTCACCGAATGTAGCTCCCAGTCCCTGACTTGAGTTATATGTAATTGAGGTTTTGGACAAAGGAGTCCCATGAGAATCCTCAAGTAACTCAGGCAGTTGCTAAACCTGGAGGTTGCTCTCTAGAAACTGACAGCAAGGCCCTATCACTGCAGACAACACCCACACAAGTCCCTGAATGTGGAGTGTAGAGCTAGTGCCTACATAGACCCTTCTAGTGTCTTTGGTACAGGAAGACATTTTGTATTCTACCAAAAGAGACATCAAGCCAGCTACAAATCATTTGATCTGCAATGGTGTCCCCCTTGCAAGATATACTAGGGTAATAGTGACACAAAGCTTGCGTGAGGAACCAACCAATAATACCACAAGATGGAACTTATATCACGCACTGCTTTGATGACCAAGAACCAGAGACTAGACAGCCCAGGGACTTAGGGTAAAACTAAGTACTATTTGTCTAAAAAAAGAAAAACAAAAACAAAAATGCAGTGATAAAATGATTCTTAATGAGTCATTCTGCTATGCTCATAGGTCAGTGACTTGCTCAGTCATGATCAGAGAAGGTTACTCTTGCATAAATGGGAACAAACACAGAGACCCACAGCCAATATAGGAATAAGAGACCTTAGAACATTCTGCCCTTAATGATATGTCTCCATCAAATCCTTCCCCTCAGAACACAGGAAATTTGTGGATGAGAAGGCAGAAAGAGTGTAAGAGTCAGAGGGGATGGATCACACCATGAAAACAAGGTCCTTTAAACCAACAGGATCAAAGCTCATACTAACTCACAGAGACTGAAGTCACATTCACAGGACTTACATGGGTCTGCACCAGGTCATCTGTGTGAATATTATGGCTTTCAGTTTAGTGTTTTTATTGGATTTTTGAGTGTATGAATGAGTGGATCTCGGATTCTTGTGCCTTCTCTTTGGCTCTTTTGTTTTTATTGGTTTGTCCTGTCCAGCTTGATATAATAGATTTGTTATATTTTATTAGAATTTCAAGACGCCTGCTGTTTTCTAATGAGAGACAGAAAGGGAGGGGTTCTGGATAGGCGGGGAGGAACTGGGAGGAGAAGAAGGAGGGGAAGCCATAATTAGAATATACTGTATGAGAAAATAATTTATTTTCAATAAAAGGAAAAAATAAAAATGAAAAGAAGAAAGATCCATGCCAAGGGCAGAGTAGCCACTGGAAATATCACAGGCTCAAGAAGTATTGACAAAGTATGGATGTTGCTTAAGATTGATCTCTTTGCTCCAAGTTATCTCTAAGACTTACAGAGGGAGCTTGGCTTTGGTTTTTGACTATTCAGCCATTTTGACTTTATTGTTTGCTGGTTGGTTAGTTGCTTTGTGTGCATGTGTATGATCCATTGTTTGTATGTAGTTCACAGCCACTTGTAACTCCAGCTCCACGCTATTTAACACATTTCTTCTGGCCTTAGCAACACACACACACACACACACACACACACACACACACACACACAGAGTCACACATAGACACATAAATAAGAATGAAATAAATTTTAACAGAAACACAGAAAAACATTAGACATTTTAATGTAAAAGTTCAGAATTTTTTACATCAAGAAGTCAAATTACTACATTGGGTACAGATGATTCCTGGTCAGATTTTAATAGGCACCAGGATGTGCTGGGTCTTTTACATGGCTTCAGGCCTCAACCTTGCCAATACATCCGGGAGGCCAACTGTCAGTCACTTAGTATAGCTAAACTCAGGCTCTACTCCTCTCAGATATGTAAGATCTACCTGACCTAGGTAGGCTAGTTGGCTATGTATATCCTGTGGGACAGCAATCATAGGGTGAATGATGTTATTGTTTGAATATAAAAACTTATAAAATTAAAAACTTTGTCCATCTCATGAAGTCATAGCTGAACTATTATTGGGAGTTGGTGCTCGGTTGGAGGAACATTCCCACTGTGGTATAAATTTGAAGGACATCATTTGTCCCTGGACTCTTCCTCTCTTTCTCCTTCTTAGGTGTCATAAGGGAAGCTGTTCTGATACATTGCCCACTTCTGCCATTTGCTTTGCCTCTCCTCTGGCCCAAGGCAATATAGCTGACCAAAGATCAAAGGCTCTCAGCTAGGATGAAAAATAAGCATTCCTTTTAAAGTGTTTCATTGGAGGTATTTTTGTCATAGGGATGAAAATGAACCAAAACACAAGTGAAGGAGTTCCATTGTGGAAGGCCTGGTCAGATTTGAATTTCAATATATCACCTTGGGAGTAACATTGAAAGCGTTTTATCTGTTTATTTGTTCTATCAGACTATGCAAACTGGATGGTTGTTCAGTTGCCAAGGACCAGCCTCAGTTTCTTGGTTCTTGAGAATGGGAGATTTGAATGTCCATGGAATCAGTCTCAGGCAACAATGCAGGTCCAAGCAGAAGCTGCGCTCTGAGACAGCTTGCAGTTTCCCATCTGAGACAACTTGCAGTTTCTCTGTCTCTCTGTTTCTGTCTGTCTCTGTCTCTCGCTCTTCTCTCCCTTCCTGCCTCAGGTTTTCTCTTGTTCATTTTATCTCTCTCATGTTTTCTCTCTGTCTCTGAGTCCACCTCAGTCTTTTATTGGTTACACATTTCCTTGTTACACACTAACATACAATCAAAAGACTTCATTATTTTTCTCAAGCTCATTATGTTTCCTGGAAAAAAAAACATGTAACTATGTCACTAGAAAGCACAATGCACAGACACAAGCACACACACTTCACTGTCTGCTAAAGCAAGTTATGCAGTAACTTTTACATCTCAGGAAAGCTCCACATTACAGGTCATCTGGGCATACACTTGCAGTTACAGCATTAGCATGAGAACAGAAAGGTGCTACACAGGTCAGGGTAAAATTAACATTTTTAACTTGTCTTAAATTTGCAAAATCTCTTCCTCCAGTTTATTGAGCTCATCCAAATATCTATTTCTACAGAGCTTTTCAAGCGCTTGCCCATGTGTTATATTAATTCCTCTCGCAGCTTCCCCCAGGACCCCCTCACAAGCCTGACTTCTATCTCTTAGAATTTGCACCCTAATTTCCTTAGGCAGGTGGTGACAAGGGTCAAATCAGTGTGTTCCAACCTTTCCAGGAAGGTCAGGACACTAATTCAATGGCCTCGTCATGGAGGCCAAACTCTTCTGTCCATCCTTTATTTTTCTGTAATATACATATATCCTCCAACTTTCCACAATAAAGTTTCTGGATAAAACTTTCTATTATTAGAGATTCCCCCCCCCCCATGGTGACTCTCACCATTGGTCACTAATCCTGTAGGCCTGGTTATTTCTTCCTCCATCTTGCCCCTTGTATTCTCTATGGACATTCCTATCCTTAGTGACGCAGTCCTAGTGTTCCTTTTCCTTGGGCTCTTCAATTTTCTTAACTACTAAAACTTTAGGCCTCAAAACATTTTTTGCCTCAAATACTTCCTGGTACAACTTAATTATCATGAGTTGACTAACATTTCCCAAAGAGCAATTGAGACAGTCAGCCTCTACCTACACAGTCCCTTGTCCCATTATGCTTGGGTTGGCTGCTTGGATGGCCAGGGCCAGAGCAGTTTGTTCCTAATAGACACCAGAGCCATGTCCTTCTCTAATAATGCCTTCAATCCCCTTCCCAGAAATGTTGTCCAAAATCATATTTGAGGACAATTATGATATAAAAAAAGACAAAGCAGATGGGAAGGAAAGAAAGAGCAACACCGTCTGTACACTAATAAGCCAGAGAGGCATTGTTCAGGTTGACTGTGTACCTGCAGCCGAAACTGTCATGCAGTGTTCGTTAACCATGTCTCACCTGACAGTTAGTGAGTGTTTTCTGATGTTAGAATACTTATAAGCCAGATAACTTACACAGGACAGACATTTATTTGATATATAATTCTTATTGTTTGCAAGTTCAAGATTAGGATTCTAACTAGTGAGGGCCTTCTTTCTCTCTAGAGTGCAGATTCCTCTACCCTCAATCAAAACGGGGTGAAAGGTGTGAAACACAGAGAGAAGGCATGATTTCAATACTTCACAATGCTCTATGGAATATTATCTACACAAAAGTGTCGTCAATTATTGTTCATAGTGATAGACGACGTTGAAGTAAATGTGTCCAGAGGAGCTAGAGCAACTGGAGGATTTCAAAGTGACAGAAGGTGATCCGGAATTTATGTTTTAATTAGTTGTGAAGGAAAGACTGTTGATCAACCTCTAAAGGGTTGGTGTTTAATTAGAAACACACGGCCATTGTTTTTGTAATGTAAAGTAAGCAGACTAAGCTGAAAAGAATCTTTCCAAAATAGCAGGGATGGCAGAAAAGAGAAAACATATTTGGGTAAGAATGAATGACTTGGAGGGATTCTTGATGAAATAATTGTCCCAATAAAAGTCATTTTTTGAAATATATATTAATAAAACTAGACTATTAGAGAAAATTACAAATCACTAGCCAAACATCATGCATGTCTTGATGAACCACTAAATCTGTCCTTATTGTACATATGAAGTCTCTCCTAGAAGCAGGAAAATGGTTTATTCAATAGTATGTGCTTTGTGAATTTCCTGGGGGTGACATTGTTACAGAATATAATCCAATGGGTGTCTTCAAGGATAATGTTACACTTGCTAATTATTACAAAGGCATTTATCCCTAGAATGAGTATGTATGAAGGTTGTCTTATCACCATTACATTAGATTTAGTGCATGTGAGTAATATTTGCTCTTTATTTTCTACATTCATCCCAAATATATTATAGGAATGGACAGTAGATTTTAGTAAAACCTGAGTATCCTCAGAGGTCTTTTCCAACTCCAACATGGGTAATAAAACTAAGAACAAGAATAGAAACAAGAAGAGAGAGGCTGGCAACTTATAGCAGTGTAAAGAGGGTATCAAGCCTCTGGCGTGTTGCCAGGTTCATGTTTCTTTATTGAACAAGGAGCTGAATTGGAAATGCCTTGTCAGCACAGGTTGGTTACAAACAGGCATCCCAAAGGGGTAGCCTCAGGGAAGTCTTAGATTAGTCTTCTTGCATCCTGCTGTAAAATACTCATGTTGACATGGGTGGAGGAAGAAAAGATAAAGACAGTACAACAGGATTCAGAAAAGAAAGAGCATGGCTGGGCTCAGGGAAAACCAAAATGTATAGAGAGGTATACTGTCTTGGAGAAGGAAGGGTATGGGTAGAAAGAAGCTAGGCTGGAAGGACTGACTAACACCAGACTGGGAAAGGGAAATGAGGGAACAGCAAGCGTAGAGGGAAGGAACATTCCTATGAGTTGTTACCTTGTTTGTAATTCTTTGATAATTGCATATAGGCATATACCCAATTCCCGGCATTTTTGCTCCCTTGACTCTCCTGCATCACCTCTCTTCTTGCGAAAACCCTTCTTTTTTCCAAAAAGCCTCCTGTCATGGTTTGAATATGCTTGGCCCAGGGAGTGGCACTGTCTGGAACTGTGGCCTTATTGGAATAGGTTTGTGGGTGTGGGCTTTAAGACCTTCATCCTAGGTACCTGGAAGCTAGAATTCTGCTAGCAGCCTTCAGAGGAAGATGTAGAACTCTCAGCTCCTCCTGTACTATGCCTTCCAGGATGCTGCTGTGTTCCTCCCTTGATAATGGACTGAATATCTGAACCTGTACGCCAGCCCCAATTAAATGCTGTCCTTATAAGAGTTGCCTTGGTCATGGTGTTTGTTCACAGCAGTAAAACCCCAACTAAAACATCCCCATTCCACTTTGATGTCTTGGTTTTGACTTTTGATTCATTAAATTTAATCATGGATACCAATATGAGCATGATCTTGGGAGTGTGTGTGTGTGTGTGTGTGTGTGTGTGTGTGTGTGTGTGTTTACTAGACAAGATCAGATAGGAGAAACAGAAAATGGAACAGAATCACAGGGTAGAGGGGCTGAACCAACACTGAGGCGAGTTGAGGCTACACTGGAGAGCAGGCACTTAACCAGCACATTGTGACTACATGAGATTGACTGAAATTGTACATGGGGTAGACGGAAACATTTTGCTGAATTCCTTGAGAGTTATTCTGGGTCACCAGTTCTGATGGCGGTAGAACTTGGGTGACAGTAGTGGGGATGAGATGCTGACTGGCTTGACCATTGAGGTCATTTCAAGGTCAGCCTAATCGAGGCTGCCAGAGTGAGGTTCAGGAAACAATGAAAGTCCACATGGGATAGAAGGTTCTTTCTATGTTCTTTTGGAAACATGGAGAAAACAGATGCATACTGTGTATGTAAAAATCTTTAACAGGTAAAAGCTTTGTTTGTGAAGGGAAGAAAAAAGTCTGAGAGAAACCAAAGCAAACATCAGGGTTTTACATGTTAATGGAAAGTCCTGCTACCTTAAAACAATCAGGGAATATAAACAGAACTCATAATTAGGGGCTGTAGTTTCCAATCCCAGATATAATGAATGGACTCTGAGATGCTTTTGGAGATGAAGGTATAAATAAAAAGTGGGAAAAATAAACCATGAAGTGAGTTCATTCCTTTTCTGGACACTCTTTACCGTGACATAAGTCTTCATTGGTCTGTGCGATTGATTAGTTTCCTGTTATGTGTTCAGCCATTCCTGATGGAACTCTGGGTAGAGTTGCATCCAGTTTCTTTGTCTTCCTTCCTTGTTCCTTCCTTCCTCCCTCCCTCCCTCATCCCTCCCTCCCTTCTTTTGTTCTTTCTTTTTCTTTCTTTTTATATATGTGCACATAAATGAGCACATATTTTTTTGCACATAAATCTGGATCTTAATAAGTGAGAATTCATTTTCTGCCAATGTGATTGAGGCAGGTGCTTAGAAAGTATCACCTTTATTTCATGCTTTAAGATAAGCCAACTCCCTGGGGAGCTGTCTGGGGTGGCTGGCCTCTCCTGACCTGACCCTCTGCTTCTCTGGTCTATCTGACTAGCAGCTGCACCATGGCTGAGGTTGAATACTCTGGAGACCAGCCAGATTCTCTTCTCTGACCTGAACCCAGGACTAGAAGCTTTCTGGCACCTCAGTTCCTCAGAGGTTGCTCTGTCCTGCCAGACTGTCACCTCTGCAAGCCGCCATTCCCTTCTGCTTCCTGCATCATCCTTGCCACATTTAGTGACATGTCAACCAATCAATTCTCCTTAAAGTTTCTCATCTTAAAACCAAACATCTACATATCATCTCCCTATGCTTTAATTTTTTTCTCTCGATAGATAAAAGGAGATATAATTATAATAGAGACATTAGGCATCCTTGACATATAAGGCTGTCTTATGTCCGAAACAAGCAAAGGGAAAGAACTACCAGACAAGTTGCTTTGGCTACATTTTCCAGACACATGTCCTTGATGTATTCAAGGATCTTTGCTAAAATTCTTCTTCTACATGGAACCAAAGTTTTCAACTTGACTAACGTTCTCCATGATGTCGAAGGCTGCCTTGGATATGCATGGTGCCATCTCAATTGAGCATAGGGTCCTTCTGGGAATTTGGTTAATTCTCTTTACTCCATCCTCAAGGTGAGAACAGGATTCACCTTGGGGGTCAGAATATGCTTCATGGCCCACCCTTTAGAAAATGCTAGCATATTCTTAATTGCTCTCTGCCTCTGCTTGTTTTCCTAAGGGAAACCCATGACCAATAGTCGGGCAGACTTGACTTATTTCTAGATATCCACATTAAATGTCCTAAGTAACTAATTTATCATCTAGAGAGAAAGTGAGAGGTGTAAATGGAAAATATTTTTCATAGAATAAAAATGCTTCTCAAAAATATAACCTTTCTCTTCTGGCCACTGGGTTAAGCAGAAAATAGGGATGGAATGAAGTATTATTTTCTATTATTGCCAGCCCCCAGAGCTCCAAATCCCCCAGTGTCTGAAAAATGCCGTCTAAATGACTTTTAAAAAAGTTCTCCTCAGCTGGTAGCTTGAGATTTAGCTCAGACTGATTTTTACAGCTAAATTATAAAGCTCTAACAATGGGGCTTTAATAACAGCGGTGCAGACAGCTCGAAGCAGAGGCACTTTGAATAGCCATCGTTGGGACTGTGATCTTGCCAGAGAAGGCCCAATCAGTTGGAACGGAGAATCTCAGAGGAACCGTGATCAGGGAGATATTAGACCCAGCTTCTTTGTAAGAAATCCTTCATTTATGCAGCTTTTTCATAGGACAGAGTCCCGAAACTTGCAAATATCAAAAGGGTTCAATATCTTACAGCAGAGGTATTTAAAGAAAATTGGCCCCCGAATCACTGGGCTCTTGTCAGATGCTCTCATTCAGTCCATACAAGACTGAAGGAGAAGCTATTTTTAAAACTAGCTTAAAAAAAAGATAGCATTGTGTTTTATCATCATCAGGTCTCTCTCTCTCTCTCTCTCTCTCTCTCTCTCTCTCTCTCTCTCTCTGTGTGTGTGTGTGTGTGTGTGTGTGAGTGTGTGTATGTGTAACTCTGTATAAAATCCAGGGTGGCCTAGAACTCATTATGAAGCCAACACTTCCCTTGAACTAATGGCCATTATCATACCTCAGCATCCTGAGTGCTGCCTCTGGCCACCATTCATTGCTTGTGTAATTCTTTTTTATTTTTTTTAGATATTTTCTTTATGTACATTTCAAATTTCAAATGCTATCCCTAAAGTTCCCTATAACCTACCCCTGCCCTGCTCCTCTACCCACCCACTCCTGCTTCTTGGCCCTGGCATTCCCCTGTACTGGGGCATATAAAGTTTGCAATACCAAGGGGCCTCTCTTTCCAATGATGGCCAACTAGGCCATCTTCTGCTACATATGCAGCTAGAGACACATGCTCTGGGGATACTGGTTAGTTCATATTATTGTGCCACCAATAGGGTTGCAGACCCCTTTAGCTCCTTGAGTGCTTTCTCGAGCTTCTCCATTGGGGGCCCTGTGTTCCATCTTATAGACAACTGTGAGCATCCACTTCTGTATTTGCCAGGCATTGGCATAGCCTCATACGAGACAGCTATACCAAGGTCCCTTCATCAAAATCTTGCTGGCATATGCAATAGTGTCTGGGTTTGGTGACTGATTATGGGATGTATCGCTGGGTGGGGTAGTCTCTGGATAGTCTATCCTTTCGTCTTAGCTCCAAACTTTGTCTCTGTAACTCCTTTCATGGGTATTTTGTTACCTATTCTAAGGAGGAAAGAAGTATTCACCCATTGGTCTTCCCTCTTCTTGATTTTCTTGTGTTTTGCAAATTGTATCTTGGGTGTTCTATGTTTCTGGGCTAATGTCCACTTATCAGTGAGTGCATATCTAATGACTTCTTTTGTGATTGGGTTACCTCACTAAGGATGATATCCTCCAGATACATCCATTTGTCCAAGAATTTCATAAATTCACTGTTTTTAATAGCTGAGAAGTACTTCATTGTGTAAATGTACCACATTTCTGAATCCATTCTTCTGTTGAGGGACATCTGGGTTCTTTCCAGCTTCTGGATATTATAAATAAGGCTGCTATGAACATAGTGGAGCATGTGTTCTTATTTCCAGTTGGAACATCTTCTAGAGTATATGCCCAGGAGAGGTATTGCTGGATCTTCTGGTAGTATTATGTCCAATTTTCTGAGGAACCTCCAGACTGACTTCCAGAGTGGTGGTACCAGGTTGCAATCCCACCAGCAATGGAGGAGTGTTCCTCTTTCTCCACATCCTCACCAGGATCTGCTGTCACCTGAATTTTTGATCTTAGCCATTCTAACTGGTGTGAGGTGGAATCTCAGGGTTGTTTTGATTTGCATTTCCCTGATAATTAAGGATGTTGAACATTTTTTCATGTACTTCTCAGCCATTCAGTATTCCTCAGGTGAGAATTCTGTGTTTAGCTCTGTACCCCATTTTTAATGGGGTTATTTGAATTTCTGGAGTCAACCTTCTTGATCTCTTTGTATATATTGGATATTATACCCCTATCAGATTTAGGATTGGTAAAAATCCTTTCCCAATCTGTTGGTGGCCTTTTTGTCTTATTGACAGTGTCTTTTGCCTTACAGAAGCTTTGCAATGCTTGTGTAATTCTTAAAGGTG